>NW_019725423.1:2560488-2622615 GCF_002891405.2 Cryptotermes secundus
AGTTGAGGAGAATTTTTGGGCCGAAGAGAGATGAAGTGACAGGAGGTTGGAGAAAACTGCATAATGAGCAGCTTCATAATTTGTACTCTTCTCCAAATATAATAAGAATGATCAAGTCAAGGAGGATGAGGTGGGCATGGCATGTAGCACGACTGGAGGAATACGTATAGGATATTAGTGGGAAAGCATGAAGGAAAGAGACCACTGGGATGACAAAGGCGTATGTGGGTGGACAATATTAAAATGGATCTTAGAGAGATAGGATGGTATGATATGGATTGGATTGATCTGGCTCAGGATAGGGATCAGTGCAGGGCTCTTGTGAACACGGTAATGAACCTTCGGGTTCCATAAAATCCTGGGATTTTCTTGAGTAGCTGCATAATTGGCGGCTCCTCCAAGAGGGCTCAGCTCCATGAGTAAGTAAGTAAGTAAGTAAGTAAGTAAGTAAGTAAGTAAGTAAATAAGTAAGGTACTGATCACAGCGGTCGCACGGTCTAAGTTATTAACTGTTTTGCTCTCTCGAACCTTGGGATCATGGATTCGAATCACACTCAAGACATGAATAGCTATGTGCGTTTATTCTGTAATTGTGTTGTTCTCTGTGTAGGCAGAGACCTTGGGATGGGCTGATCCCCCGTCCAAGGAGTCCTACTGACTGTGTATAAGATTAAGAAATAGCAAAAGCAATCAAAATCCAACAGAAGGATGTAGAGCCATTGATAGAGCGATGGTGTGTCAGGTAACGTCAGGTTAGTTTCGAAATTGTTGCAGTCAGGCCTGCTTCATTTGTTCATTTCTTCAAGAAGCCTTAACGTTAACAAGTGTGTCACTGTGTAGTATAGCAAATGAATGTTTGGAACAGTAAATACTTCGCGTTTTGCCTGTCGTTTTAGGTATTCTGCACAATGATTAGATATTACATACAATTGCGTATGCATGCACATATATACGAGGTACCGGTTATATAGACTTATATAAGCCTTCGTATATATACACAGATTTACAGTACACATTTCTATACTGTTTAAAATATAAATTTATGCCGATGATTCCATATAATTGTTAGGTTCGTGACCTGTATTGTCAGCAATACACACTTGCACATCCATCACCGGAAATACGTAATTACAAGGCTGGGATGTCACTTGTCACAGGGATAATGCATTGCACACAGTCCTACCTGTTCCTGTTACCTCCAGTGTAACCGGATGTCAACCAATTAGTCCAGTAGTCTTAGTACTGGAAACCTACACAAACATATACCAGTAGAAAAATAGCTTGATCGATGCCCGTTCTAATTTCAGGCAACAGTGGAGAAGCCACATAATATTGTAGCTGTGACAGTATCGCTCATTGCAACCCATCAAATGTAATGTACATTGACATTTACGGTAAAGAGATCAAAATTATTTAACTTCAGATCATTCTGTATATTCGCACATGGTGCTGAAAGCGAGCTGCAATTTGGGCTGTTGTTTCCTTTCTCACTGCTGGCGTGACAGCACAAAGTAGCAGATCTAGTCACTCCATTTGTTACCAAACAGAAACTCGTGTAACGGTTCCGTTATTACGCTAATGTCATGCATTAACGCCTTGTTCATACCGCCCTATTTAATAGTGAATAATATTCCGTCCATATTTCGCAACGTGACATCCAGTTTAGAATCAAGACAGTTAACAAATCTGTTTATCGAATTTGGATTTTTTTTTCCCTTTGGATCAAATATATATCTTCAATCATCCTGTAATATTTTATACTTTCTTAATCAAGCAATTCGTTAAATTCATGAAAGAAGAATGTTAATTTCAATGCTCATCAAGCCGCACAGTTAGGCCCAACGTAAGGCCGCGCCATAGCTCAAGCGGTTAGTCGCTGACTTTCCACCGCGGCGACTCGGGTTCGATCCCGGGTCTGGTCAAGTGGGATTTGTGGTGGACAAAGTGGCGCTGGGGCAGATTTTCTCCGAGTACTTCGATTTCCCCTGCCAATCTTCATTCCACCAATTGCTCCACAATCACCCTCACCTACCATCTGAGGCTGGTACAATAGGCTAGAAGTGGCCGCAGTACAAGGGACTTACAAGGTAATAGACTGATCCGACATGTCGAAATCTGCCCTGATTTTTTTTTTCACTGCAAGAGTACACACAACAAAATCCACTGTCAAAATTTTAGCTGCTAATACACACTGCAAGTATTTTTTAAAAAGACCAATATTGTAGCCTGCCAGACCCTTGGAGAAATTCCCACCCCTATCAGAGCCGGAGCAGAGCAGAGCAGTACGCAACACGCAACACGCAACACGGCTGACTCACAGCCTAGGCTGGGGTTGTACAAACCTCTGGTACAAGCGGTTCCGCGTTCAGAAAAGAATGAGTAGCTTCAGCAATTTTTAAAAAAATACTTGCAGTGNGACCAATATTGTAGCCTGCCAGACCCTTGGAGAAATTCCCACCCCTATCAGAGCCGGAGCAGAGCAGAGCAGTACGCAACACGCAACACGCAACACGGCTGACTCACAGCCTAGGCTGGGGTTGTACAAACCTCTGGTACAAGCGGTTCCGCGTTCAGAAAAGAATGAGTAGCTTCAGCAATTTTTAAAAAAATACTTGCAGTGCGTATTAGCAGCTAAAATTTTGACAGTGGATTTGGTTGTGTACTCTTGCAGTGGAAAAAAAAAAAAAAAACATGGCAGGTTTCGACATGTCGGATCAGACAATTCCCTTGTTAGTCCCACCACACTAGTAAAAAAAAAAATAGGCCCAGCCGAATCCAGACCCCATTAATTTCATGAACAAGCACGCAAATGATCTTAGGTCCGCAAATAGGTCTTCCAGAGAGGTTTTCTGAGTACTATTTTATATGTATCCATTCTTTTTTCTGCAATTCCTGCTACATGTCTCACTTATGTCTTCATTTTTAATTTCATCACACTAATAACAGCAAGTGAAACATGAAAATTATGCTCATAATTTTTTTCTAAGTTTTCTCTTATCGTGTGCTATATCATTGCTTCTGCATCCAGAAGTCTCTTATAAGGGCGCTACATGGCCGTCAACATCTAAATTTATAAGCATATAAAACTAATAATGTGTTATGAATTAAACTGATTGCTTAGAGAAGGGAAGATTGCTGTTGTCAGCTTCTGGACATACTTTTGACATACTTATTTTTTCATCCAAACCAACCGAATTAGACAGACTCAAGGCATGATCTTCCTTTTGATTCGGAGATCAATTTTCGTTCCCATATATATGAACTCGAAAACTTTCTCTACTTTGTGATTTTATTTGACAAACGATTCTTGTTGAATGACAACGCCAACTCCTGGCTTTAATCCGTTTTGGTGTTTATATTTATCGTCATTTCGTTCTCTTATGGGCCTATTGCCCACAGATAAGCCCACTTGAAACTTTTCACATTTTCTAAGGATTTAATATTCCACTCTCCTATAATTTCTTATTCTCATTCATCCCACCGCGGCGGCCCGGGTTCGAGCAGGAGTCACGTTATGTGGGATTTGTGGTGGAATAAGTGGAACAGGGGCTTGTTTTTCCAGAGTACTTTTGTTTTCCCTTCGATCTTCGTTCCACCAATTGCTGCATAATCTCTATCATCTATCATCTTGGGCTGGTACATACAAAGTAGTGGCCGCTGTACCGAGTGGACTCAGTCTAACTCCACTAATAAAAAAGTAAGTAAAGCTATCCCTGTAACAGGCCGTGAAGGACCATAGGGTTGTGAGACGTTGAGGGTCCCACATTATCTAGACAATCGGCTCAAGTATGGCGGTAAGGTTGACAGCCTTAGGCGCCGGCCGCTCTTTACTCCTCAGGAAAATTATTTATTTAATTCCTGGTACTCATTTNCCTTAGGCGCCGGCCGCTCTTTACTCATCAGAAAAATTATTTATTTAATTCCTGGTACTCATTTCTGTTAGAGGCTGAGTGAACCCCAGGGCCATAGTGCGGCCGGAAGGATTAGGTCAATTGAAAAAATCCAATGACCTCATCGGTATTTGAACCCGCGAATAATAATAAATAATCTTCTCCTCCATCACACTCCCCGGAATTTTATGGTGTCGGCAGGCTCATTACCGTGCTGACAAGAACCTCCCATTGGTATTCTCATCCATAAAGCTAGAAATTATTTCCTCGTTTATTGCACATGGTGTTGCTTGATCCCGTATTAATAAAATATAAGTGTATAAGATGCTGTGAGTTTTGCATTTCGTTACGTGTAAAATCAGAAGGAAAAATTTGATCCCTGCTATTTCGTGTCATTTTATTTGATACTCTGTCCTGGAGGGACTTCTTAGCGTCAAATGACGTGACAGAATATCAAGGTTAAAAAGAAAGGAAAGATAGGGTGTGTACATGGCAATTAATAGGCATCCAAGGCTGGTTTTCCTGGAGGTAGAAACGGAAATTTTAAACGTTGGGCGAATTGCATGAGCCATATCGAAATATGCCGTTTTTTTTTTTCAATAAGTTACAGAAGCAGCCAAGCTGAAGGACCACATTCCTTCGGCTCTTTTTGACAGCCTATTTAACAGCTACAGTCTAGATCAAGAGGGGAGGACTTGGACGTGGGAAATGCCTTGAAAGATGAGGCTGGAGAAATTCCGCAATGACAGCTTCGTTCTTTGTATTCATTACCAAATACTGTGAAGAGAATGGATCAGGAATATTGCGCGCCTGGGGCAGATGCCAAACGCAAAAATAAAATTTTAGCCTAAAAACTTAAAGAGAAAAACCAACAATATAGACATACTCAGTCAGAGATGGGAGAACAATACTTAAATTCACTGATATATTGGGTTTTTGGACTTTATCCATTGTCCTGGTTTTTAAGATAACTAATAAAAACACGATGTTTCGGAAACTGGATCTGTTTCCGTCCTCAGGTGAAGGAAAACACCTATTCTGTTGGGTCCGTTAGAAAGAGCTAGCCTCAATCACTGGACTAAAGTAACTATAGTAACTAATTAATACTTAAATTATTATTAAAGATATAAGGTGTGAGCGAACCAACTGCATTGAATGGATCAGGGTACCGTTCTATGACACGCTCTTCTGAACACGAAAATGAACCTTAGGGGTTTGTAACAACCTAATTCTGAAAGACCGGTCTGGTTCTCATGAAGAACTATCTTCCACGGACTTAGTACAAAGGAAACTGGTTGAACACTGACTGACTCGCAGCCTGATACTTATTCTATTCTAAGTATTGTTCTTAGAATTAAGAGGCTTAATTAAACATGACGAAAATCAGAGACGTAACTCCGACGAGAAGCCGTCTACATTTTAAATACTTTTAATTAAAACATTTGGATACTTTAAAGGATCCGAATGTTGATTACGCGAGAAATATCTGACATCCGCTCACATCAGGGCAAGACGCGGATTTAATAGTGTTTAAATTTAGGCCTGTTGCATGAGTCATATTGTGAGATGTACAACGGGTTTTCCCACATAAAGTGACATTTCGTTCATGAACCTTCCAATTTTATACTCGCTGATTATTGAATGCCCGCCACGCGAAATGCTGTATTGGTTTGGAATTGATTTCTTGAAAAGCGAAGGCAGACAAACTCTTTCATGTTGTGTAGTTGCTTCGTGCATGTGTACCCGTAATAACAGGTACATTTATGCTTAATTAAGCACCGTTACCATAAAGACACGTGGAAGGACGTAGGAAGGCCTAAACTGTCAATCATTTTCCAGGCTGCGGGTAGCAGTATGTGGGTGGTCAGCTTCGTAACCGCAGCCCCTTTAGCTCCGGGGAAAGGGGTTGTTTTACCCATTGGTATGAAACTGCTTAACTTCACAGAAGATATTTTCATAAGAGCGAAGAGAAAAAAATTTGAACCTAACCAGGATTGAACGTCCGCCGTCTAGCTCATATCGTAGTCAGTATCTTTACTGAGCTATCCAGGTTACTATAATACACTAATAAAATATTTACTTCAAACAAGACATATCTAGAATTTTGGCTAAATAAAATACGAACAAATTAATTTGGATTGACTATATCTCCACTGCCTCATATATTTTAATGGCATTTTGTTTATTAAGCATAGGGAGAACTTTAGCTTTGTTGGGAATAGCATTCAACTGAAGGCATGAGAGAAGAAAATTTTAGTATGAATAATTCTGGTGGACAGATGACGCAGAAATTTCAAACTTAAATCAACTTGCCCCCTCGAAATTTTTCTAGTTTTTTCAACATGAGAATCATGATAGTGACAGGAATTATACAATATGTATATTATATGTAATAATAATAGTCATAATTACAGCAACTTATTCAAATTTAAATCATATGAGCACAGAGTATAAATAAGAGTGACCAGTGGGATAAGTAGGGGCACGAAATTTTATATTTGCGAACGTGCCCGGATGGCTCTGGGGACCAACAAGATCTCATTAAAATAGTCATAAAAAAACTGTTTTCCTGGGGCTTACAGCATGCGGAGCGTCAACTTGACCACTCTCCCCCATCCAGCGCCCAGGTCAAGAACGTGTAAAACTTTAATTCCACAGAATGGTGTGGATTTTCTGGTCCCGTAGAAAAGTAAGCCCTTGGTTTCATGTTTAACGCAAGAGCAAGTATACTTCTCTTTATAATTTCTTACTGCAGATTATAATTCGCCATACAAAACTCTTGTGAATGTGAATTGCAAAAGAGATATTCCAATTTCATGAGTCAAGAAACTTGAAGAAACAGACAAGCAATGAAAGAAGAGAAAACTTCTCTAAATTTTTATAGAATCTTGTCTTTGAATGAAGTTAAAGTAAGTCCAATGATAGTAATTATACCAGCCAAGAGAACTGGACCCAGAAGTATCGGTATAAGTGAAAGGAATTTAAACCCAGAGAAGAACCCCATTACGAACTCAATCCACTTTTATTTCAAGGAATTTTTAGAAACCCCACACAAAATTCCCCATAGTGCTGGATGAAGTATATACTAAAGAGTATTATCTTTAATTTTGAAACGTATTAATAACTTAGTGATACATATAACTAACAAATTACAGGTCAAAAATCATCCGTATAATACGTTAAAAGTTGGTGCTTGAACCCAAGAAAACACACTGTGTCTCAGTCACAAACATGTCTTTCCTGGAAAAAAAATGAGCATCTGTTTTGAAAACCAAAATCCCCCCAAAATTGCTGGTATTGAATATTTTATTATTTAATCATTAAAGTTAACCGGTGTCGTAGTCATCATTGTCGCGTCCTAGTGGTCACAGTTCCTGGCTACAAATCCAGAGGTCCCGGGTTCTTTTCCTGGCGTTACCAGATTTTCTGAGAACTGGTGGGTCTGGAACAGGGTTCACTCAGCCTCGTGAGGACAATTGAGGAGCTACTTGAATAGAAAAGCAGCGGTTCCGGTTAAGAAAACCGAAATTAACGGCCGTGGGGATTCGTTGAGCTGACCACGCGACAACCTCTATCTGCTAAAGTTGACACTAGTTTCGCCGACAAGCGGCGGTCGCTCGGTCGGTATAGTTCGCTTGCGGACTAAAACCACGGAGTCTGTTTGTTTGTTTGTTTGTTTATAAATTACTAATAAACGTTCTACATCAACAAAATTATATGTCATTGCCGTTTTCCTGATAGTTGACCTAGTCATGAAATTATTTTCAACATCTTGTTACTAACAAACCAACCAACTAACCCAGTGGTTCCCTAACTTTTTCGGTTCACGGCGCCCTTAAGTGTATCAGGATTTTTCCACGGGGCCCAAAGTCAGAACATAGGCCTACCTAACAGTTGCAGTGAGCAGTTGGTGCGGTTAGGTTGGTTAAATTAAAAAAAAAAATAAAAATTCACAAACAATTTATGTAAATATTATTAAATAAGTACTCATTTTGAACAATCATATCATTGAATAAATAAATCATAATTAGTGAGACGGATGAGCCTGTTGTTCACTGCACATCTTCTCAAATCTTGGGATCAAACTGGACACAGCCACCCTCATTTCCTGTTCCACGTTGATTTTCGCACGATACTTGCTTTTTATCACAGCGACCGCCGAAAACCCAGCTTTCCACAAATTTGACGTCGCAAATGGAATTAAGATTCGCTGAGCTTTACCACTTAGCAGCGGATATCTATCTTTTACTGATATCCAAAAGTCAGTTAGTTCCACGCTGCCAAATTTTGTCTTCGGTGTATTGTCGCAAGACAGCTCGATAAGATTTCCTTCTTCTACAGAAGTAAATTCAGATGAAGCTTTGGCCCTGACTGGGTCTTGAATCCATGCGAACTTGTCGATATTATCTTCTTGAAAGTATTTTTCAAACCAGTTGATAAGCTGTGATAGGTGCTCTTCAAAAACAGATTTTACGTTGTGAGAGAAATCAACTTCATTGGAGAACACAGACTGCTGCAACAAGGGGAAGCAATCTTTGCCACCGTCTTCATTCATTTTTCTTCTCCATAGCTGTAATTTTTTTCTGAAAGCTGAAATCTTCGCTACCAATTTCAAAATGTGCGTTGCCTCCCTGCAGGGAGAGATTCAACGCATTTAACTTTTCAAAGATATCACACAAGTATGATAGCTTTATCAAAAAATTTGTTTCCACGAAGTCTTTGGCATACTCGTGTTTTTCCTCTTTAAGAAAAATGTACATTTCCTGCCGTAATTCAAACGTACGGGAAAATATATTGCCACGAGAGAGCCATCGCGAGGGGCAGTAGTACAACAAACACGTGTATTCGGCTCCCATATCCTCACACAATTTTTTGAAAAACCTTGCTTTCACTGGCCGAGTTTTTATACAGTTTACCACATTCACCACACATTCCAAGACCACATTCAGTGGAGGACTCACATATTTTGACGCGAGTGCTTCTCTGTGAACGATGCAATGGGTCCACAGTGAATCCGGAGCTTTGCTTCGAATAAGCGCCTGCAATCCTCCATAACGGCCGGACATCGAACGACCACCATCAGTACAGACACCAACGCACTTTGTCCACTACAAATTATTTTCAACCATAAATATGTCCAGGATCTCAAACAAGTCTTGAGCCTTTGTACTTGCAGTGATACATTTACAAAAAAGGTCTTCCACAATGTCATTACCATCTACGAACCGTACATAGCAAATCAAATGTGCATCCTTATTACTGTCCGTGGCCTCATCCAGCTGCAACCCAAATTCCTTCCCTTTTATTTTTTCAATTAATTGATCATTGAGATCCTCCGCCATGTGCTGGATTCTGCGACTGATAGTATAGTTAGACAAAGACACCTTTGAAAGCAGTTTCCCCGCTGACTCACCGATCATAATGTTCACCAAATCTACAGCAGCCGGTAGAATTAGCTGTTCTGCGATGGTATGGGGCTTTTTACAATTCGCGACTCTATATGCAACCTTGTATGATGCTAGCAAGGCATTGCTTGGTATTGACACACGCTGAGAAAAAGTACATTTTTGTTGTTTTAATTCTTTTAACTTTCTGGTAAAGAAGTCGCGAGGTTTACCTTCCATGTTTCGATGATTGGTTTCTAAATGGCGCTTTAGCTTACTTGGAAGCATGCACTCTGGTGCCAAAACTTTCAAACACAGTACACACTGCGGTTTCTCTTCATCGTTGACATCTGTCGATGTAAAGCCAACAAAATCCAAATAACTATCGTCATATTTACGACATTTCCGCTTCGTCACGCCCCCGCCACTAGTTTGTGGTGCGTCCTCTTTATTTTCACTCCTACAATGCTTATTAATGTTCAATAAAAACTTGTCCATTTTTTAGGAAGATAAGAACAACAACTTTTAAAAGTTTATTTGATCACAACACCATTAGGTTGGTTCGATCTTCAATAAATCAAGGGCGCGAAGACAGCAATTAATATACAAACACCAAGTACCGAGAAAGTTCGATAAATAACTAGAACAATCCAGTCACTATATTCACATTGATGCACTGAGCGACACTCACGTTTTTCGCGCAGCGGGCTGAGCAATAACTGTCTTATGCACTGCAGTGACTAGAACAATCCAGAGTTTAATAGACTCTATTAAAATTCTGACATCGAGCGCCATGTAGTATTGCTATTGAAAAGCAATAGTGGTTTATTTAGCAATTGAGCAATTTTAGCAATTTAGTGGTTTCTACAGTGTCCGTTAAATGTCCATCCTATCATCGCATCAACACATCGATGGTCCGATTCTAAAACCACACGGGCTCAGTGTCATTTCAGTGAAAATATCTGAATATTTCGAGGCGCCCCAAAAATATTTCGCGGCGCCCTAGAGCGCCGCGGCGCACAGTTTGGGAACCACTGAACTAACCAATAATGGGGAGAAGAGACCTTCTTAAGAAACCAATATTCTCTCGTTCAGTCAAGAATTAGCACACCTTACATAAAACTTGATTATTCATTATGAGGTTGCAAACAGCCCACCACTGGTCGCTATGCCGATTCGGATGGATGCAGTCCTCCACGTCTCCATATCCTACTTTATTATTTCGGAACTATTCTTCTGCCTACGCACAGGCATTCCTTCGGGATGACCAGGATGTTATGTGCACTCCAGATCCCACCAAAGCCTCAGCACCGTGTATTTAATGTGAAGAATTATCCCACATTATCCAGTACTTGTAATATTCGCGGTAAGTGGGTGGAGACACCAACGAGGGGGTAAGTTATATATGACTATAGAAATATTTTTCGTATGTAAAATCCTTGTATTAGTCAAGAAGCAGAACTTGGAGCTTTAAGCTGCATGCAACAGAAGACAGAGGTGCGTTTCTGACAAGCTCTGGCTGTATACGGGAGATAAAACTTAATGCGTATTTCTCATTTGGAATTAGAATCCAAGCCAGTCGCTGCAGCACAGCTGCTTGCCGTGTGGCTCTCGGTGAATGCAGTAGCTGAGCAGACTGTACGAGCTCTGTGACGTAGCATCGCATTAATCAGCGCTGAAGAACGAACACAAGTAATTTTCACGTACATACACGGTGAGCGCGCGTCAACTTAATTTAGACAGAACCCACTTTTAATTACAGTGCAGCACAATGATGTATTTACGCGCCTTCTCCCTCGACTCGGGAACAATGGCCTCCATATTTAAAACGTTTTAAATGCTGGAGTGTTTCTCTGTGTGACGCGAGGCCTGAGGGCAGTATAGAACCGGCGTCGTTGCCATAATTTCGCCCAAGATTGCTTTTTATCACAACTATTGGAGTCATACCTTCGTCTATTTCTCCGGTTTATAACAATTTCTTTGGGGTTTCTTTATGTCGTTTTTATTGTTGTCTAAAATAAATGTAAATACAAAAAAGGCCTATGCAAAGCCCATCAGGACCTCTGTAGCACATCCTTGTAAATATCTTCTATCACAGCGCTCTTCTCGCGATTTTGAATATATATTATATATAATATAATATAACATATATCATAACTTAAATCTGAGAGTATACTGTTATTATTTTACACATTTACTTGTTTCTTTTCTCTCTCTCTCTCTCCTTTTGCTTTCACTTTGGAGCACAGGCCTGATTTCTCAATTTCATGATCATTTTACAGACGGTAGGTCTCCTTGGACGAGTGATCAGTTCATTGCAAAGCCTCTACCTAAACACAGGATAACACAAAACACAGAATTAACGCATACACACACCAAATATTCATGCCTTGTGTGGGATTCGAACCCACAATCCCGGCTTCCGAGCGAACGAAGCCAGTACATGTCTTAGGCCGCTCGGCCTAATGACGACAATGTTAAAAATGTATGAACAGCAAATCAGAACTGATTCACAAAAATATTACAAGTAAGATGAAAATCGGAAAAATTTTGCTGTCATTCATTTCAAAATAGATTACTTTCATCTCTGTTATGTCAGGGGTCATATTTTTATTTTACACTCAACAAAATTAAGTTAACGAGCAATGTATGATCAATTACCGCACATGATTCCAGAAGCTGCAGTACATGGCGCTAATGTCGCTTGCCCTTACGACTTCTGTGGCCCACTTTGTTCTTACTAATGACTCAAGGAGACTAAAAGTAAGACTTTGGGCGACCCCTATTGCCGTAACTTTAGTATTATGGTTGGTTAAAATCAGTTAATTAGTTCAGATGTTGTAAAGGGAACATAAAGGCACACACACATGCATGCCTACAGCTTTGTGTTCTTAAAAAGTTACTTTATTTCCCAAATAAATATGAGTATATTTGAATCAATATAGTTTGAATACACACCCACATTTTCATTAGCTACACAATCTCGCTCGTTGACTTTAACCGGGAAAACAGGTTTCTTTGTATCTTTAGAGTAAAATGTTAACTGTCTGAAAGTTTACATGCGCATGCGCCTGCGTGTACACGATTTTAGTAGCTGCACGTCCCAGCGCTTCTTCTTCATATGTGCTCGTTATAAACTCATGTATCCTACAAAGCTATCCTATGAATATGCGTCTAATAGCTGAAATATAAATACTGTGCCTATATTAATGTAATTAATCACAAAATGATAATTTTCTTTGAAATGGATCCATAACATTTTATTCATTTGAAAAGACAGTGAATCGTACGTAATACTACGTACACATAATGTACTAGTAATGTTATGAAGTTCAAGAAGTTGTATTATTTCTGAAAAAATATAAGAGTTTTGCAGTATCTTTTGTACAGTTTATTAAACGGACGTGAGCAAATATTTATAATGTCTTTGAAGACAAATATCTAAGTATTTTTCATTACTTTTCTTACCACATTTAAAAGCAATATGCAATATTCCTGCCTATGCATGTTTCAGTCTGAAACCGGTGTGTGAATTTGATATTAACATGCAGTGAACAAACATCACGTCTAGAATGTGGTCTTATAGATTAGAATTCCCATTAGACCCGCAAGAGATCTATGAATATCCCGAAGATGGAGGCGGAAGGTTCCTTCAAATAAGCGTATAACTTCGTAGGGGACTGATAAATGAATTAATAATCTAGTAAAGCATGGCATAAAATTTTATAGCCTTGAAAATCTCAAATATGCAATGTTGCTTCGATATTAACACATCTTTACTAAATCTGACCACAGTTTAAGCTTTATAGTGGCCCTTTATTCCATAAATATTATCTGCAGCGTTGTCTATATGTATGCTTATAGTCTGTTGGTTTATGTCTTGCAGTTCCGGAGAGAAGTTTGGATATGATGCAGACCAAACCAAACCTCGACTCTGTGCAAATCACATGCACGGCACGGGGTGTGTACCCGGAGCCGAAGATGGCGCTCCTTCGGGGCAGCAAAAAGAAGTAAGTCGTAATACAGGAACACAACGCATGCGCACTATAATAATACACTATATAAACAGTGACATTTTCCTTGCATCCAAATACGAGGGCTATTCGGAAAGTAACAGCCGGTGACCTCCTAACAAATAAACAATGAAAAAAATATTACATGCATAAGCTACTTCGCAATTTNTTTAGCGACCGCTTGTAAGAATCTGTCAAAGAAAACTTAAATCACTGGATTGAGATTAGCTCTTTCTAAGGGGTCCAACTGAGTAGGTGTCTTCCTTTCTCCCGTGAAGACGGAAATAGATCCAGTTTCCGTCTTCAGGTGAGAAATGTCCAGTGATTGATATTAGCTCTTTTTAAGGGGGTCCAACTGAGTAGGTGTCTTCCTTTCTCACCTGAAGACGGAAAGAGATTCAGTCCTCTATTATCTAGAATTCTGGACGATGGGAAAAGTCCAAAGCCCCAGTAACCCTGTGTAATATTAGGGTAATCAGCTCCAATACACGAAGGCCATTCGTAAATGTGTACAAAATTCAGTCCACTCACTGTATCAGTANGAGATTAAGTCCTCTATTATCTAGAATTCTGGACGGTGGGAAAAGTCCAAAGCCCCAG
This sequence comes from Cryptotermes secundus, assembly GCF_002891405.2. Taxonomy (NCBI): domain Eukaryota; kingdom Metazoa; phylum Arthropoda; class Insecta; order Blattodea; family Kalotermitidae; genus Cryptotermes; species Cryptotermes secundus. Next base: position 2,574,376 of record NW_019725423.1, read on the forward strand.
TAACCCTGTGTAATATTAGGGAAATCAGCTCCAATACACGAAGGCTACGCTTCAGTGACCATTCGTAAATGTGTACAAAATTCAGTCCACTCACTGTATCAGTAAGACTGAAAGGTTACAAGTCTCTGTAGCTCGTTACCGTTATCAGGCACGAGAACTCAGTCGGTAACTCGCACGAGTGTGATATAAACACAATGCTATATATATAGCTCGTCACTGGATTCGATCCCACCAGTTCAGTGAAAATCAATCAGTCAATCAATGAATTAAACACAATTTCTAAAGTGAAAGCTGCAGCGCCTCGGCCAATAAAGTGATCTATTCGGGCTAGGCGAATTCCCTGCAGGACCTCAATCAGCCTCCTATTCCGTGGGTATGGAGGGAGGGGGTGGCTTTTCTCTTGAGGTAAAGCGACTGGAACTTTAAGCTGACTACGCACACCAATCTAATACCAGTCTATATCTGAGGATACCCATGCCTCTTCCTGGCTTGATTCTTATTAAGCACAGGAACAAATTTATCTGACCTTACTACGTTCAGTTTAAACATCCTTTTTCGTTTTCCTTAGGGATTATTCACAAATTTTCCGGAGTTACTCGTTTCATATCTCCATGGTATATGCTTGTTTAATTGTAGATCGTGTGATTTAATTGCATTAACATTCACACTGGAACCCTGGTAAATAGTCTTCTTTCATATTCTAAAGTTCCAAGTTTCGAATCTAGACTCACGTGCCAGCTACCGAGAATATTATTTTCTAAATATTTCTGAGAGTCGTCCATTTGCTGCCTGAATGTTATGTTGGAAACTGTTCACTCTATGAGACAGGTTCAACATATGAGTACAGAGCATTTTGGAAGCTAGCTGCCTTCGCCCGGAGATCTAGTGCGTAAAGTACGGTCTGAGAATTCAAATGTTCCAGATTCGGTTCCACTGTTGCCACTAATACAAAAAAAAATGATAAATCTGTCACTGTGACAACTTATCACCTGAAGATGCAAGCAGCACTAACTCCTAAAATATCGCGTTGGTATACCACTTATATCTCAGAGAATGGACAATATCTGTCACTCGTATGAGACAGAGAGACGTTGGCCGCAGCAGCGTTTGGTGGCACAAACAATCAAACTTTATACTGAATAGGTTCGAATCGTGTTTCCAGACTCCAGGCTGACAGTTCAGCTTGTCAGCTATAATTGAATTACCTCTGTTTTTCAGTCTGAAATTACCGCAAACTCTCTGTGGCCACAATTATTAATTTAATGGACCGTAATTGATTGAGTCTCAGAAATGAATAATTGACACCGCTCTTTCAATGGTAGTTATTATTAGGTCACGTTAATATAAAACTAATTTCGTGCAATTTTTAATGAGACTTTCCACAAAATTTCGGTATCAGTCGTCTTTTTGAAACATTCGATAAAAATAAATAAATGATAACTCATTACAGCTTTAAATTGTAGGCTCATAAACAGTGGCTGTTTAAATTCGCCCGGCAGAACCTCCATACAACGGTTTCCCGAATGGAACGAATTCTGTTGGATGGAGAATAGGCAAACCGTGTAACTTATTTGCTTCAAGAACTTTTTCGGTTTTCTAGGAAGTACTTATTACAGTACACACGTTCTACAAACCAAGGCGAATTTAACGAAGGCACAACAGGAGAATACATTGGTGTGTAGGCTTACTCATTAAAACCGAATGCTTCATATCAACTGATTCTTCTTTTGATGACGATTGTCTAACTACTTAGGTCACTTTACGTCAAAACAGATGGGAAAATAATTATGAATATTGTATGAGCAAGGATTTGACATGATGGATCCGAGATGAAATGAATAATCAGTCACAATCATTCGTAACACGACAAAATTAAATTAAGGTTAAAATAGAATAATTAGAGCTTCATCCAAAACCTTGGCAAAAATTAAAACAGAAACTTCTCAGACATAATAATCTGGGACGATGCTACATTAATACAAATATTATATATTATATATATAATAATATTTAAGCAGCCTATTGCATTAATATATATTATATACAGAATATAATTCCGTCAATAATGCAAATATTTCCCTCTCTCCTTCCATTCACAATATGTTTCGGCCTCAAAAAGCCATCATCATGTATCTAAGCTCTGTATGACACAAACTCCGTCTTAAGTGCAACAATTTGTTGTAGTTCTTTTGTCTTCTATTCTTCTACACAACATGTTTCGGCCGTAAATGGTCATCATCAGGTGTATACTCTCACGTATCTGTTACGCCGCACGTAGTTTAAAATTTAAGAACACCAGCTTTCTTAATTGTTCATTTCTCCGTTGTTAATAGGTCCCGATATATCAGAATCCCCTTGCTGATATTTGTCAGATATGTATAAAATCTTTGTTAATTTCCATACGTCAATTTGATTTTTCAATTTTGGTATTTTTAAAATCTTCAATTTAAATTTAAAAATTTTTTAAATTTAAAATTCACAGGGATACCTGCTCTAGGTCTACAGTGCTGCAGCGGCTACTTCTTGCTTTCAGCACTGTTCAGGTGTTATTCTGTGTAGGCTCTCTGTGTGCGTGCCGCTGCTTATCTTTAATACGTATTTTAGAAACTTTAATCTTTAAAAAATTTAAAATTAAATTGAAGATTTTAAAAATACCAAAATTCAAAAATCAAATTGATGTATGTAAATTAACAAAGATTTTATACATATCTGACAAATATCAGCAAGGGGATTCTGATATATCGGGACCTAGTGACAACGGAGAAATGAACAATTAAGAAAGGTGGTGTTTTTAAATTTTAAACTACGTAGAGTGTAACAGCTACGTGTGAGTATACACCTGATTATGGCCATTTACGGTCGAAATATGTAGTGTAGAAGAAAATTACAATAAATTGTTGCACTAAGGACGGAGTTTGTATCATACATTGTGTAGAGTGTAACAGGATGCTTATTTATAATATCTAAGCTATGCCAAAACTCTTCCACTCTGCAGAATGCCCACTTTTTCACATCAAATTAACTGCGATATTTTATGATTTAACATCCAATATTTTAAATCAGAAAATATCGCAGTTATTATGTGATGTGAAAAAGTGGACATTCTGTACAGAGAAGCAGTTTTGGCATAGCTGAGACAAGTGATGATGGAAATAGTTGCATTTCTGTACACTATACACCCTCCTATTTTTATTGAAAACACAGCGTTTCGAAAGATAGATTCTGTCTCCGTCTTCAGGTAAAACTTACTCAGTTGGGCCCAATAGATAGAGCTATTCCCATTCTCCGGACACCTGAACTAACACAAAACCAAGCATAGCACAAACCATCTGCTAAAATTATGACAAATACTGAAGATATTAAAACGAAACTCTACACTGAAGAGGTCTATCACTTTTGTCCATGCACAATTTTACGGCTATTGTTGATAAAATCTGAGTCCTATCAGAACAGAAGTTATCATTAACGAGGCAAATTCTCTGTTTCGTAGCAACAAAAAGAAAACACAAAATTTCCAACTGGACGGAACTGTAGTTTTCTGACTTCTGCCATGATAATAGGATTCTAGATAGGAGAGATGTCCAAGTGGGGCTGACTCAACGGATGGATTACCAGAGACACGTGGGCGGATTCCTTGTATGTGGTGTTTGGTTCAATCTGCGATGGATAATGTTCCAAAACATACTTGTAGAAATTAAGTTGCCTAAACAGTGGGTTTAAAATTACGTTATTTAAGGTTAAAGTAAAGTATAATTAGAATGATCAAGTGAAGAAGGATGAGATTGGCAGGGCATGTAGAAAGAATGGTGGAGAAGAAGAAGAAGAAGGCACTTAGGATATTTGAGAGAAAGCCAGAAAGAAAGAGACCAAGGGAAACACCAAGAGATATGTGACTGGACAATATTAAAATGGAGCTTAGAGAGATAGAATAGGAAGGTCTGGATTGGACTCATCTAGCTCAGGATAGGTATCAGTGGAAGGCTATTATGAACACGGTGATAAACGTTCCGGTTTCATTAAATAGTGAGAAATTCTTGAGTAGCTGCAGAATTGGCGGCTCCTCAAGAAGGGCTGAGCTCCATGAATAAGTAAGTAAGTATTTTTTTTATTGCTAGTGGGGTGGGAGTAAGTCCCTTGTACTGCGGCCACTTCTGGCCTATTGTACCAGCCCCAGATGATAGGTGAGGGTGATTGTGGAGCAATTGATGGAATGAAGATTGACAGGGGAAACCGAAGTACTCGGAGAAAACCTGCCCCAGCGCCACTTTGTCCACCACAAATCCCACTTGACCAGACCAGGGATCGAACCCAGGCAGCCGCGGTGGGAAGCCAGTGACTAACCGCTTAAGATATGGCGCGGTCAAGTAAGTAAGTAAATAACAGTTTCCAATAAAAATATTGGCATCACCCTAATTTTCAGCCTTTAATTTTCCCAACAACACAGGCCCACCTCTCTCTCTTCTTTTCTGTTATAACACTCGATAGGAAATTTATTTTCATGACGGAATAAAAATTAGTGTTGACATCTAGGATATTCTAGCGAACAAAATTTGCCTTTCAAGTTTATTCTATAGTTGCTGTGCCACAACGATCACGTTGTGGTCGTGTCAAAACCAATTAACTTTGCGTTCACCTCTCCTCGCTCTCTCGTATTTTTGTCATATTACAGTCATGTCACCCTCCCTTATCTCTGCCTCACAGCCTAATTTATTAAGCCCTTCAGCATGCAGGGCCTAAAGTGAACGTACAGCTATAACTTTACAGTCACTCCCGTCTGTCCGCGTGTCTCACTTCGCAAGCCGTGCAAACAGAATTACATACCCATAAGTAGATAGAGGAGGTGTAGGGTGAGAGATCTGAAGTAAAAAAAATAGATTCAGGTCACCTGCGTTATGACACTCGTCGCTGTGTAGTCTTGTAAGCATATATCGACCTTTCTGGGGGAAATTCTTCCTCCATATTCAACCAATTTTACAGCTCCCAACATCTGAGTGTCTTGAGTGTTAATGGTCTCATTTCAAAGTAATACTATTGTATCTGCAGTAAACAGGTTAAGCAGACATATAAAATCGAGAGGAAATTGTTTAAAATTTTGCAATTATTTTACAATGTAAAGCTGTCCGTGTAACAGGCCGTGGAGGCCCATAGGTGTGTGAGACGTCGAGGCTCCCAAATCTTCTAGCGAATCCGCTCACAGATGACGGTTACATTGTCAGTCCCACGCGCCTGCCGCCATTTACCCCCAGGAAGATTCATTGTACTCATTTCTGTTAGAGGCTGAGTCGACCCCAGAGCCATAGTGTGCTGGAAGGATTAGGTCAATTGAAAAATCCAATGACCTGTTCGGGAATCGAAAACACGACCTACCGACTTGTAGCATAGTACCTCAAACAACTACATTACCGCGTGCCCCCATATAGACTACAAGCGATCTTAATAGAGATGTGATTTTGTAGGACAAATATGGACGGCGTGCTGGTGGAGACGGTACCTCGACGGGGCTCATATGATATCGTGGCCAGCAAAGTGGTGCAGGACAGCGATCTACAGACACCCACAGTGTTCGCCTGCGAACTGCATATACCAGAGGCCCAGTACAGCGTCAGTAAACGATTAGTATACTACCCAGGTAAAGGACATTGAATAGTTCTGCAATCGGCGATCATGTGCCTGAAGGCGTGCCCACATTACTCGTGCTCATGCTCGTGTAACTCTCTATGCTCGCGAGTAATTTGGACAATATGACAAGTCACGAGACAAGCAAATTTTTAATTTAAAAACTATAGCCAATAAATTAAAATACGACTACAGCCTACACACACTACGAGTAAATATACGGATCCTCACACGCCGAAGCCCGGCGAGCAAATGAAGTAGTGTGGATGAAGATTTACGAGCTCAAGTAAAATCCAGACGAGTCTCCCGACGAGCACAAGCAAGGCGAGCACGAGCACGAGTAATGTGGACGCGCCTTAAATTCTTAGGATACAGTTGCACGATAGAAGTCATAGAACAAGTTTCATTCTTATTTAATCAGCCTACTGTCTTATGGGTGCTAAGACCAAAGTAACGACCGCATGGATACCAACATTTACATCTGCACATTGCTACCGAGCAGCTTGGCTGAAGGGAGGTTGAAGTTGGAAATATCGGCCTACAACAGACTATTCAGACCGAGATTATTCTGCGGTCTTCTTCAGTATTAGTATTAAACAGTACAGACCTACTTCATTCCTCCAGAGACCCATAGAGGCTTCATTTTTAAGTAGATTACTTAACGGCGTATTTAATTACTAGACTATATAGTGGCGAAGATCGAAGAGTTAACGATTTTAGAGCAGTTGCTGGAATCGGAATTGGCAGGGGAAACCGAAGTGTTCAGTGAAAACCGGCCCCATTTCTACGAGACCAGTCACAACAGAAAAACTGATTATATATTCTGATCTCTAGGTTTCTATATAGGACATTCGAGAGCACGAAATTCTGAAGATAGTAGCAGCGTCTCGCCTAATTTGGCCAAGTCTGAGAAATACAAACTTGTGTCCTGTATCAACAAAACTGCATCAGCTTTCATACAAGTACTGGAGATGAAGCTGATGAGCTTCACTGCTTCAAAAGACCATTCATGCAAATAAATGTATAAGAAACGTATTTAAAGATACACCGCTCAAGATTTTGTAAATGTTATAGCGCATTATGGCTACAATTTATTATTAATAGTTGATTTATACATAAAAAACTAACTCCGTCACTTTAATTCGCAAGCGAACTATACCGACCGAGCGACCGCCGCTTGTCCGCGAGTGCCAAATTTAGAGGATAAAGGGAGTCACGTGGTCAGCGCAACGAATCCCCAAGGCCATTAATCTCGGCTTTCTAGACCGGAGCCGCTATTTCCTGGAAAGAGCTCCTCAATTATCCTCACGGGGTTGAGTGGACCCCGTTCCGGACCGACTACTTCTCAGAAAATGTGGTAAAGCCAGGAATCGAACCCGGTAGCTCTGGATATGTAGCCAGGAACTCTCACTACTAGACCACAGAGCTGGAGGGCATATATAACTTGAGAGACTGCTAATCTTACTGCTGATGTACCACTAGGAGCAGCAGAATTTTATGTGAATTCAATTATAAATGCTCTTAGAGAAAACAGTCTTGCCAACTGTTAGATGTCTCTTTAATTCGCTTAGTGGGGGATTAAGTCCAGCTGGGTCCACTCGGCACGGCGGCCATTGATTGGCCTTTTGTAGCCTCTCCCGGGGGATTATGATGATGGAGAATTTGGTGGAATGAAGATTGGCAGCGGAAACTGAAGAACTCGGAGAAAGCTCGCCCCAGCGCTACTTTGTCCACCAACAAATCCCACTTGACCAGACCCGGGATCGAACCCGGGCCGCCGCTGTAGGAAGCCAGCGACTAACCGCTTGAGCTACGGCACGGCCATATCTTAGATATTATCTCAATGTGTTCTCAAAACACTGAGTGAAACTGTAAAAAGAAAAAAATAAGGCAAAACTATCCCTGTACAGGCCGTGAAGGCCCATAGAGTTGTGAGACGGCGAGGCTTTTACACATTCTACAGACAGTCGGCTCACAGATCAGCGTAAATTTATCAGCCTTACGCTCAGGCCGCCCTCTAACTTCCAGGAAAATTCATGGTACTCATTTCTGTTAGAGGCTGAGTCGACACCAGGGTCATAGTGCGGTTGGAGGATAAGGTAAATTGAAAAAAAATCACCTCATCGGGACTCGAACCCGCGACCTTGCGGCTTGTAGCATAGTGCCGCAACCAACTACGCACCCGCGTGCCGCTAGTGAAACTGTAGTATACATATTTTTTTTTCCTTGACACTACAGCCCCAGTGGACCTAGGCCTACCTCCGTGAAACCCTCCGTTCACTTCGGTTTTTCTAGATTTTAGACATAAGGTAGGACTCCTTGGGGGGGCGTGATCAGCTAGTCGCAAGGCCTTTACTGTACACAAACACAGAAAAACGTACACACACATCCATGCCCTGAGTGGGATTCGAACACACGATCCCGGTTTCCAAGCGAGCGAAGACAGTACATGCCTTAGACCGCTCGGCTACCGTGACCAGCTACATATATTTTAGTATATGTATATATGTAGTATATATATTTGTGTGTGATAGTGCTTCATTTGTAATTTCCGCAGTATGTAGCAAACATCTTAATATTTTCTGCTCTAAGATGCGAAATATTTACGCCACATATCGTTAAGCGAACCTGACAAGCTGTCTCAAAAGTCAAAGCCTCTCTTACTCAGGTATAGAGTCACATTCACAAGACATCAATATGAAGTCTGAAAGCTTCAGAAACTTCTGAGCCGAAAGACCTAACACGTCCCGCCACTCACGTCTTCGCGTTTCCAGTTCCCTCTTTTCGGAAGTGCTTTCCTGTTACACGTCACAATACTTGAGTTCCCCTCCATCACTCGTGTTTCCGTTCACACAAACTAAGATGCATGTATCGTGTTCAGATTGCCCGGGGTTCGAGGCCAACTACAGATTCCATAGAAATATTAATTAATCACTGAAACTAGCTACAGAGCCTCTGATCTTCATGCAGAAATTTACCTTGCCAGAGATAGTAATCTCATATCAATCACCTGTCAACATGTTTCATAGCCGAATACCTATTTACCTCTCAGATGCACAACATTTCTCTATGTTCTGTAAGCTATAAGATGGAAGGGCAGATGTTGATAACTAAAACAGGGGAGACACACCAGAACTTAATGCAAATATTCTTTTCATTAAATCAAAATTAAACCGCAGTTATTACATAGGCCTATGTAATTAAAAATGCACAGTATAAAATATTTTCCCAATTTAGGTCTATAATTCAGAACACAGTCTTCTGGCTTGTAACACCGTGTAATATGCAGAAGGCCCGATGTTTCAGAGGAACATAAGGCCTCCATCTTCATATCCGAAAAATATACCAAGCAAGATACCAACAGAAGGAGACGGCTAGAGGTATCAAACTTTCCGACTACTTCTGCACGGTTCTTTCTTGGCTTATTTTTCTACCATGAAGATAGAAGCGACATTTCTTCGAAACATATGGCTTTCTACGAACTACACATAGTGACAAACTACGAGATCGTAATATTCATATCCACCGTTGTGAGAGTCTCAGATTCAACATAGATCTATAGTGTTTACTTAAAACACTATTATCTCATATGCATAAGGAAGTGCAAATAACATTGCGTGTAACATTATAGCAAAACAACGGTATCTGAGAAAGTGGTCCTGAGGAGGCTATTGGTCTAAACGAGGGGAAGTAATACAACAACGGAGGAAATTTTACAATGAGGAGCTTCGTAAATATTAGCATGTTAATCAAAACAGAGAATTGAATGGGTGGAGCATGCAGCTCTCCTGGGAGAGAAGCAAAAAAGGCATATAAAATTTTTGTTGAAATCCAGATGGGAGAAAAATCTTGTGTAGATGGGAGAATAATATTAAAATCGCTATTAGAAAAATATTATACGAGGAAGTGTAGTATGTTCAACAGTTTCGAGCATCACATATGCTCTCTTCTCTTCAGGCTTCCTGAATAAAATGTTGTTTCAATTTCTTATTTCCTCGTAGGATGCATTTTATCTCTTGTCTCTCTTTATTTGATCTTCTCATGAAGAGTACAAATTATTAATATACATAGAATTTATTCTATACCTGTCAACACAACAAATTTCACTTTTTGGAAACGGTGTTTTTGAGAGAAATGTAATAAATATTAGAAATGATTATTTACACATCAACAAAATATGACAAATTTTTAAGCTCCTCATTATGCAATAAGTTCATTGCTTTTACTTCCTTGCTCTGAGGCCTAACACTTTCTCCACTTCCTCATTTTAATACAAGTTCAATTTACATACTTTCTATGAATGGTTACCATATTTGCGATATAAATCTTCGTACAGTGAAATGAATGTAGGAACTTTGTTTACGTAGATAATAACACAGCTTTCACTATTTGCTTATTTAGAGCAATCTGTAACTCTTATCTGAAGTCCACTTAATCAGAATAATTAGATTACTGACTTCAGACTGACGTCAAATTGAAGTGTAATGGTAATGTACAGTCACGTGATGAAGTGACGAAAAATGGGGTTCGGATTGGTAATTACATTAATTGGACACTTTTACAAATCGTGACTATAATTTATAGATCGCTACAAACAGACAAATGTTCTCAGTCACGGTCATTACTGCGTTGCTTGGTAACGTCTTCCAGCAGTGTACGTACCTCCACTGGCTGGCAGCCTTCTCACACCCTCCTCCTACTCTTCTAACTGCAGTCTCAGGACTCAACCGTAACTGCAGTAATTAAGTCACATTGCGACTGACGGTCAGTCAGTCAGTCAGTCAGTCAGTAAGTCTTGGTGTCCAGCCCCATCTGGGGCTAATGACCAGATATTTATTACTGTTTGACAGTTGCGATCTTGTTTTTGAGGGACGCCCTTTATGACGACAGGACGGGTTTGCTTTTGGTATACGCTGCTTGGCCCTTGACAGCGCATTTATCTCGGGCCCAAGTCCCTTGGGACTCGCGACCATATTTTATTGCTTCAGATTTGAGACTTCCGTTTACGTCGCCTCTTACAACTCGCAGGGTCGCGGTGGAGGTATTCGATCCCACCTCCACGCAGATTGCTCTCAACTACAGTAATGGCAGTAACGGGAGCTGGATCTCATTAGCTCATTGAGTAACTTACAATTTACGATTTCTTTTCTTTCCAAGGTACTACATTTCAGAATCGTAAAAACAACCAGAAAAAAAAAAGTTTTATTCTATTTGAAAAGATAACAGGGAATTCCGTTCATGTACTTTGCCATTTTAAATAAAACGTTTATTTTCTGTCTCAAATAGGGAATGATTCTAAATTATTGTCAAAGTTTCCGTAGGGTGCAATTTTCAAAAAAAGTAAATTAAAATTAAAACTGCTTACGGAATATGAAAGTGCACCTCAAAAAGTTTTATTAGACACAGAATCAGTGCTACAGAGTACTAAACAACTTCATCACGCACGGCTTTCTTGACACGTAAGGTTTGAAAAATATAGGCAGGGGAAAATCGGACAATAATTTAGTATAACTCTTTACATCTTATCATACTATGGCCGTATATGGCCATCATGAAGTATACGTGGGCCCTGCTAAAATTGTTTCACTGTATGCTTCATATAAACACAACATAATGCTTCAGCAGAGCGAGATAAAATGAAGCTTTTTAATAGAAATAAGAGAAACTATACAGCAGAAATTTCTGAGGAACTCATTAAACAAACGTTGGACGTGGATCAATGGTTTCAACTGTGTCTGTAACTATTGCCAACCATGACGCTCGGGTTGAATTCCCACGAATAGTAGGAGCTTTGCGCTATGAGATTATACTTAATGTAGCAGTAACAAGACAAGTGAAGATTACGGCAGTACACGTTTCAGTTTATTAACCTTGTTTGTGCGCACCCTGCATGCAGTGAAACTTTATAACATTGACTCTCAACTATCTTGGCGAATAATTGTGTGAGAAGTCCATGTTGCTTCATGCAATATAAACCGTATGCTAACGAATCCGTTATACGGTGCGACAACACAATCTTCGCCGTTGCCGGAGTTTAGCGTATCATATTGTAAGGGAGCAGACTGACCTGAAATGTGGAAGTGACCGGAAAAAGGATGCAAGGGTAAAACAAGATGCACTCAGGAGCCTTCATTAACAAATAAACCCTTGAAAAATATCATCTTTTGGGACGCGAAGATGTGTACCAAAATTTCGGATGTACTCTCTTCCTCCATCTTCAGGGTTGAAAAGAAAGACAAGCAAATTGGGAACAACGGAATACTTGGATGTTCATTAACAGTGAATGTAACGGAAGTGTGTTCTCTGAGTACTTCGGTTTCCCTGCCAATCTTCATTCCACCATTTGCTCCANCGGATGCAAGGGTAAAACAAAATGCACAAAATGCCTTCATTAACAAATAAACCCGTGAAAAATATCATCTTTTGGGACGCCAAGATGTGTACCAAAGTTTCGAATGAACTCTCTTCTTCCATCTTCAGAGTTGAAGAGAAATGCAAGCAAATTGGGAAAAACGAAATACTTGGATATTAATCAACAGTGAATGTAACGGAAGTGTGTTCGCCAAGTACTTCGGTTTCCCCTGCCAGTCTTCATTCCACCAATTGCTCCACAATCACCCNGAAAACAAAAACGGAAGTGTGCTCCTCCGATAAAATCGATAAGACTGCAAGTTATATCATCCTAGATGGTTCTCATTATTGTCAAAACTATGGAATTTCATATCTCACATATTAACGAAATTAATTTCCGTAATATGTGTCACATATTATAATCGAAAGGAGTTCGGTCGATTTTTTTTTTAGAAATAAATTTGGTTTGTTATATATTCATTTGTTTCCATCTGTATGCGTGAATCAAAAGTGCTTTCCGACAAGAACGATACAAAGCTCCATAGTGTCTAGCACACTCACTCATAAGTTTATTTTTGATCAAATTGTGTAGATGAATATGTTTTAGTACGTCATTAAGCAAACGAAAATAGCAAATCATACCGTCACACTGACCATTAGTAGTCCAACTCAGAGAAGTTAATAGGAGTAGTTCTTTCTTTGGTTGACTTTTCTACTACCAGAACAAGTTCATATTACGTTAAAATAAAGCTTACTTTCATTTTAAGTGACAGTTCAGTAATGTGAGATGTTGCTTCCAGTTTATTTTCATAATCAGTAATATAGGATGTCTGAAAATCAGTCTTTTCTATAAACCTATGACAACTCATATTTAGTACAAATTGCTTATACCTCCCTCTTTAATTATTTAACAAAATGTCTCTAAACTTGTCACTTACATTTCGCTTCCATAAACAACAGGATTATTCGAATATTAAAAGTTTAGAAAGTATAGAGCTTCTTTCACTTTCAAGAACTAAGAAACCCAAAAGAACTACGAAGAAAGGAAAAGGATTTTTGAGCAACTGTGTTTTAAAATTTTCTTGATTGTCTGATATCTCAAAACATACAACTGAGCTCTCACTCATCCCTATCGGCTCACATTTCAAAATCGTACCCAGGTTTTTTCTCCCCTCGACGTTACTCATTTCTCCAGTGCACACAATTAACTTATTTGTCAAAGTATATAAGCAAAATGGATTAACAAATTGCTTATTGGTACTTATAACCACATGCATTATTGCTAAACTACATGTTTCCCAACACATACGTAACCAAGCTGCGTTGTTCGTCACTTCTTTCCTTCTGACTACTCCAAGTTCTACGCATATTCTAGCTTGCCCAGCGGCTGCCTCCCGATCTCTTCTTGTTTGTCGCTCCGGCTGCCTTCCGCATCCTGTTACTGCGCGGGTAGGCTATTTTAGGAACGCAGGGAGTGTTTATTGGGAGCAGTACAGGAACGTGCGAAACTTACAGTAAGGAGGATATCCGGGCAGGTGAGTCATCGAGTTCAGGCAGGTCCACTCAGGGATTTGTTATAGCTGATGTCTAGTCTCAGGGGCGTATAGGCTTCACTCCGGCAGAAACTGATGCCGACAACTTTGTACGGACACCAATAGAGTTACATTAGATTTTATTTATTATTATTGTGACTTTAATACCAAATTAGTTACTTATTAACACTGGCTTTATTGATCACATTTTTACACTTAGTTTATTCTTGTACCACTCGAATTTCTGCTAAGTTACTTCTATATTTACTAAGTGATATGGTATAAACTTATCAATGCACTAATTGGTCGGTGAAGACGTGACAGAGTTTGGTGTTCGAACAATTCAAAAGTTTGAAGAAGACTGATTTGGCGAATGAACCCTAAGAAACAGTCAGCTTCTCCGAGCCCAAACTTCCAAGAGGAAGCTCCTCCATGAAACAGGCTTTATTAGTCCAGTTTAGACCTCTGAAGTTCACCAGAAATTTTCATTTCCCAATGATATTGACTTGTTGCGCGATTCTTGCTCTTAAAGACTCAACAGCACTTTCGATAGCTTGGAGTGGGGCTGTGGTCCTCCTACTTCTGAGTTATAGCTTCCAAAATTATGCAACCGTAGCTCGAACAGCTAAATTTCCAGGACATATAGCGAATGCTACACCCTGTCCTCACAGCAAGAATGAACTTATGTCGGTTTCAGAATGAATATTATGATTGTTTACGCCTTACTTATAGCTTATAGCTTGTGTGTAATTTTTTAATTGATATAATTTATAGTAACATTAATTCTACTGAAGGGTTGCAGATGCAAAAATATTTTACTAATATTAAGACTAAGTCGTGTGTTCATATTTAGACCTGGAAATTGAATCATTATTGACTCGGCTTATTTAGTGATTCTGTTTCAACCGAAGTCGCTATACAGCATTGAGTGAAGTAGGAAAAATAATCACGTACAGTCATTATGTACGAATCTGCATATAGGAAGATGTAGTCAAAGGATATAGCTGGAGTGACTGAGATAAGCCATGAAAATATTCAGTCGGAATTGCCCTTAAGCAGACCGAAATTCGAAACGGACACCTCCCAGATATGCAAGTCTATCAAGCTACGGGCATGGAACAGAGATCTGGCAGGAAGGACTTGAGTCGCACGTAAGTTATAATCCACGTCTTCTGCAGGAGAGGCACATAAAACCACAGGAGATCCGCACGGTAAACAAATCCCGGAATTGGTTGCAGGAAGCTTCAACTACCGCACATGCATAGAACTAACTCGTACGATCCATCATACACACGGCGGAAATAAGTTAGCAGTAAAATTCTAACGTTAACGTACTGGACACTTTTACTTTACTGCTTCTACGGCATAATTTTCCATATTTGTAATATTTGAGGGCTGGGGAGGAGAGAGAGAAATCCTTAGGTTAGTTATTATGAACAGTGAGAAGATTAAGGCACATAGGATTAACTAAGAACTGACTGGTATACAACAAAACGTTCTGAATTTTAAGTGCTGAAAAGTGACGGAAAATGCGAAAGTGAAGAAACGCGTCCGTGAATGTGTTCACAATAGAAACCTTGTCAACCAGCTAGTTACTTTACATTTTGAATGAACTGGTTTAATCTTGAAATTACGCCATAAAATAACAAGGTAGAACCGATTTTTAATCTAGTTTAATCTAAATTAGATGTAAAATATGTAGCCGTTCTTGTAATGGACTAGCTGTGATAGAGAAATCTGATTCCTCGGAGATCGTGTTAACAGGCCATGCCATGGATGATTATGGACGCCCTCGGATGTAGAACCATAAGCACACCAACAATACCGACTATCAGTTCTCAAATTATTTATTATTATGGCACTAATAATGCAATAGGTGCACAGTAGTAATCAATATAATTTGTCACTGGGTTTCGACAGACTTACTGATGACCAGGCAGAATAATTTGAGAGAAACAACAAAGAAAGAAGAAAACAAAAACGAACGGGTGATCAAAAATGCAGCGAGCACGTGTGTTCCTGGTGAGTGTAATTTTCGGAGTCCCCAGGCAACGTCTCTGAAGACAGGCATCTGCCCTGGTTACCAAAATTCAGGCGAAGGACTTCCCAATTCAGATTTTAATTGGGCAAGATGGGAGGTTGCTTAATCTGTTTTCTCCAATTATAAAAACTACCGAAGCGGCTGGAGTTTAGGGATGAACTCAGCCACCTGCTGCCCATCTCTCAGACTGGAATCTTGGGTTGCATGGATCCAAGAAGACCCTGCTAAAACTTACGACTTCCCAACCAGTCAAAATGTAGGCTTTCTAAAGAACCCGGTCTCGTGTTATACATTAACTTCACTGATCTACTGAAGTGCAGTTGGCATCAAGCTTGTCCAAATCCAGTTGCTACATGCCTCAGAATGAAACAACCAACTGTGAGCCGCAGGTGATGAATTTCACAGAACCCCGGTCATGAAAAAGAATCAAGCAACCGTCCCCTTATTTGAAATGCTACGATTACGATCTAAGTATATTTAGTTTGTTTTCATGTTGATTTTATGTAGTGTGACTACAGATGGAATTTGGATTTGTAATTGGATTCATTAAACACTAATACACACATCTCGTAA
Organism: Cryptotermes secundus; assembly: GCF_002891405.2. Taxonomy (NCBI): domain Eukaryota; kingdom Metazoa; phylum Arthropoda; class Insecta; order Blattodea; family Kalotermitidae; genus Cryptotermes; species Cryptotermes secundus. The sequence continues at coordinate 2,590,489 of NW_019725423.1, forward strand.
CTATATGTAACTATAACGCCATCGCTTGTTCACACCCTCTGTACTTCACTGGAGCACGTACTGAGTCTTCTGAGTTTACTGTGTATTCACCTGCACTTGCATGGTGACGGATCTCAAAAATATCCTCTCCATCCATGCTCACTTACTTACCCGCTGGTAACTGCCCCACAAGTAACCCATTGCTCCGACTGTCGACTCTCAACTAACTGTCCGGGTTATAATATCTCGGTATGGACCACACAGAGAACACCGTTCCTGTGTTGCTGTTCAATTGTTGTTTAGCAGAAAACATCATTCTTCTGTTGTTTGCGGGCCTCTACCTAACAACTGTCGCTGTACAGTCGCCTATCTCGCGGTCGTCGCCTAGCAACAGGTCTAAATACCAAATATTTTGTTAAAACCCCCGCTTATTTCTGTCATACAAGATAATATTCACGGGGTGCAGCTTACTGAAAGAAGCTTTTCTTTTCATACATACAAAAGATTTAAAATATCTGAACCCTACATTTCTTATAAGTTAAGAACTATATTCTTAAATTCATTTATATATATGTAAATTTTAATTAGTATAATATAGCCAATTACGATGCGTCGTGTTATGGTGTGTTCCTGACTTAGATTAGCTTTTTAGTTTCCGAAAAGGTCGAACTCTGCGGTTTCGATACGGTCTTTGGTAAGTGAAGTACTAAAATATTAATCGAAATTACATTATATTTGAACTATATTAGTGAATTTTAACATAATATTAGTTTTAAAATGTTATAAAATATTTATGACTCAGATTTAAAATTTCCTTCAATGTGGTATTTCTCCTAAATATGGTATTGTATGACCGAAATTTATTCGGTTCCTAACATCATATAATCAACACACTTAAATAAACTTACCTAGTCCTTCCAGCCGCACTATAGCCCTGGGGTCGACTCATCCTCTAACAGAAATGAGTCCCAGGAATATCCTTGGGGGTAAAGGGCAGCCGGGGCGTAAGGCTGACAAACTTACCGCTATCTATGAGCAGATTGTCTAGAAAATGTGGGAACCTCAACATCTCAAAATCCTATGGGCCTCCATGGCCTGTTACAAGTATACTTTTACTTTACTTAAATAAACCAGATTTAATTAGATGGTAATTTGCACCTTATTTTATTATAGTCTACAGGGAAAATCAACTCCGTTAAATATGTCTAATAGGTTTAGTTACAAATAATTGAAAGTCATTCTCTCTAGCACAATGCAGTGTATTTATATAGGTGAACACATTTATGAAGTACAACTTATAATTTATGCAAATTGAACCTATCTATGTACCAAGGATAGTAATTCGCACTGAATGGTAATAGTGTTTTACGAAAGTTATCAGTTACGTATATTACGCACAAAATCCTACTTTCAGTCTCTGAAGCTGAAGACCACCAACTTATTCTACTTTCGCAACTACGACATATGTAAATCTCATTTGCTACTAACACACCTCAATAGTTTGTGCGCTTTTGCCGATCAATGTTGAAAAGGAGGACGAGGTCGTCAGGGCATGTAACACAAGTGGGTGAAACAAGAAAAACACACAAAATTTTAGTGGAAAATCTGACTGGAAGAAATCGCTTGGAAGATCATTAAGTTTATTTTTCCGCCAAATATTCAAAGTCTGAACTTTGTGGAAGTTGGTCTAGTAATGTTTAGATTGCGATCTAAGTGACTCTTGAGCTATGTAGAGTACGATTACTAAATGGTGGGTTAATGTAGGTTATATGATCGTGGAGTTAGAGCATAATATTGTTGAGGTGCCAATAGCCACCTTTCAGCTTTCTATACACGTTGTGGCAGTTCTTTATTGCTCGAGGAAGCACGTGAAACGGATCTGGCGCGATGGTATCAACTGCAGTGTTTTATTTATAAGCTCCTAGTTGTTTATACCACCCCCTATACACATCACGTAGCAATTTATTGCGCCCCCAGCCCTCCCTTAGGCACCCCCACTAAAATAAATGGTCCGAGGAAAAGGTTTCGCGTAGATGGGGAAAAAAAAAGAATTTTCTTTTTTTAACTTCTGCCAACACACTCCCCTCTCAAATTCTATCAGAGAGCTACATCGGTGATGGTGTGGAAGGGAGGATAATTGCCAGGTGAGATATGTCAGTAATATAACGATTCACAACCTGTCATTTGCGAATATACTTTCTGTTAAAATTATGCACGAATATTCAGTGTATTTCACTATCCCTCTTGCATGGAAGGATGATTTTAAATAGTATAAAAAGAGGTATAATTTTTTTTCAGCAAAAGAGCTCTGGTTTCTAAATTATGTTCTTGAAATTATTCAACATAAAATATTAGCTGGAAACGTAAAGGTAAAATCATCCCTGTAGCAGGCAATGGAGGCGCATATGGTTGTGAGACGTTGAGGGTCCCACATCACCTAGAAAATCGGCTCACAGATGAGGGTAAGTTTGTCAGCCTTAGGCGCCGGCCGCCCTTCCCCCCCCCCAGAAAGATTCCTGGTACTCATTTCTGTTAGAGAATGAGTTGACCCCAGGGCCATAGCGTTGCTGGAAGAATTAGGTCAATTGAAAAAGTCCACCTCACTGGGACTCGAACCCGCGACCTTCCGGCTTGTATCATAGTGCCTCAACCAACTACGCTACCGCGTGCCCCCATATTAGCTGGAAAACAGGAAAGAAATTCCAAACTAAATTAAAACCCCAAAATTTACATTCAGACTATTTAATAAGCTAATGATCTATAATTAAAGTAATCTGTCATGAAACAGAGAACAAATATTTATCCAAGAAGTATTCAGTTTACAATACCTAAGAAGGAAACTGAAAGATACTTTACAAAATAAAATTTTAAATTTGTCTCCATATTATGACTGGAAAATTCCAAGGAAATCGGACACTTTGGTACAGGATGATCTAAGACAATAGGCCTACGATGACTTGGTTTTGTTGGATGAGGATATAAGTAGTCCTACGGTTAAAATCACGCACAGAGCAAGTTTAGACTATGACATTTATGGAAGAACGTGTGACTTGCGTCAGTAGAACATTGAGAGGCAAGGAGCATGTCATGTCAGGGAACCGGAACAGTTTTCATAACATATATGATTGATAAATTGAATTATAATCCGTGCGTGTTGTAACGGAATATGCTGAGGCTGAAGTGCATTTAATTTTAACGAACAATCGGGATTCGTCTGTAGAAAACTCTGCTAACCGCAAAGCTACGTGTAATGAAGAAATATGTGTGGTTGTGAATATACGTAGAACTCTGCTTGGTCTTTGAATCTCACATTTATTAAACTCGTGATTAATCTGAAAAGTAATTTTAAAATGCGAACACTCATCTACTAGAGTTCATCTATTATAAATTTAGTAACTTACCCTTTTATCATCCATAATAAAATATTTTAATGTAATTGCTGAAAAAGTAGATTAAGAAAATGTAGATCCTAGAGCAGCCATCCTCTCGCCAGAGGGCATGTTACATAAGGACTATTACCGCAAGAGTTCAGTTGGAAGAAATCTTTGGTCGTAGGCCTCAAGGGGCTTGAGGTCAAGACGAACTGATGGGCGGTAAACCGTCAGTCCTAAAGTACATTTGACTTTGACTGAAGTTCATAGCTATTTGGAACTAGGAGTACAGAAAAATTACAAGTCGGGCCGTGAAGACTTAATGTTGATTTGAAGACTCCGTGTGTACTGCAGTGTAGTAATATCCGGAGTGTGATAACTATATTTCCTTTGTTAAAAACCGTTGCCAGGAAACGGATAAGGAAATTTTTGCATAGTTATTTAGCAACGGCTAGTTAAAACAGATATAGAAGACTTTATTTATGTGTCATAATTACAGTAATCTTGAAAGTGTTATAATTATTTGTAGTTAATTCTAGTGAATAGCCAATAAATCGACTCACCGATACAAACCCGCGTCTTTAGTTACTAATACACGTGACAGTATTTAAGGATTATCAAGGAATGTAGGTAATCTCATGGATTAAACAGGGCTAATATTGCAGACTGCTGAAGATATTTTCCGTATGAAATAAGTAAATTAAGGCAGATCCATAGACAGAACACAGTGAGAAATGTTATGAAATGTTCTCTGAAACAACGCCCACGTGAAGAATAAATACAAATACAGCCTTATTGCTTAAATTGGAGTAGGGGTGTAAGTGAATGTTTGAAATGTAGAAATATTATGTCACAAAACATTCATGAAAATATTTTGGTGGGAAAAATTTGTCATGATGCAACAATTTGGAAACACAGTGTAACGCAGATCATATTTCTGTGATAATGCGTAAGAAACTGGTATATACCTTTATGATCAGTTAAATATCTCGTTATGTATATGACTTCCCTGGAAGCAAGTGGAATGCTTTTCTCCGAATTATCGACAAGCAGCGAAAACTACGCAAGTAACACCACCAAAATACATCCAATTTCTTCTTCAATATATTCGTTAATTTTAAATTAATTTACACTGGGAGGGGAGCCGGGATAGCTGAGTCGGTATAGCGAGTGGCTATGGGCTGGACGACCGAGGTGTCGGGGTTCGAGTCCCTTTAGTATTAAGAATTTTATATTTTCCACGTCGTCCATACCGGCTCTGGGGTCCACCCTCTACAATAGATAACAGTGGTTTTTCCCGCATGNAAACGGCCGGGGCGTGAAGCTGACCACTCAATTCCAACTATTGCCGAGCAGAAGAAAAATTGGAACTATACATCCATAGTTCATAAAAATAAATGATGATGAAAATAAATTATACTCGAAAGACAGTACTAGTAGCCGGAAACATAGTAACGTAACTGATACAGAAGAACTCCGTCAGAAAACCACGAAACTGGCAGCCTTAAGGAGATTTGAAAATTTTTCACAACACCGGCGGTTTTATGAATAAAGATTTGCGAAGTATGATGCAATGAAGATATGAAGCAAGAGACGGCACTAGTTGTTAAACAATTCACACACCGAAACTAATACCTGTATGATGAGTTCTATCTTCTGCGATAAAATGCCGTGCAGTCCGTTGAAATGCAATCGACGTTTCGGACTAAAATTATAGTAAGCTACTCAAGAATGGTTTCTTCGTTGGCTTAATTTTCAAACCTGAAGATAACATGCTCCTCCGAAGCCGAATAGGTGTTATTTTCCAGAAAACAATTGCTGTGAGAACCTCAAATCCTATACAAACACACACACATACATATACATATATACGCTGTAACAGGCCGTTAGGCCCATAGGGTTGTGGGACGTTAAGGGTCCCACATTACCTTGACAATCGGCTCGGAGATGGCGGTAAGGTTGTCAGCCTTACGCGCCGGCCGCGCTTCNNNCAACACTTTTTTGGAAAGGTGTTTTCTACGCTGTCCGTGCCATGGAGTTTTAAGTGAGACAAAATTGATCTCACTTGAATTATAGCATATAAGCCAGACGGTAAGGACGCAAGCGGAGGACAGTGTTAAAGTTGGTTATCAGGAAACGAACAGTGAAAAGAATGGAGTGAAGACTTCACGTGCGATGCAGTTAGTTGTCAGTTGCAAGTCAGTCTGTGAAGACTATGAGGCTGATGTGAGATGGTCACCAGCCTGGGAATTAGTCAGGAAACTGCAGTTCAGTCCTTGTGAGTCGCTGCTATTAGAAGCTGGCAGCTGACGCACGGGTATAGTCTGGGAACCCAGAGTAAGGGGAACGTCCGCTGTTTGAAACCGTTATCAGGCGACGGCTAGTGGAGACTGTAATAGACTGATGACACTAGTCTGTGTGCGACAGCGATTTGTAAAGGGTAGTCATGAGTCGTATGTTAAAGTGGTCAATAAACCCAATCTATAATTCAAACCCCCTCGAGAGTCACTCTTCCGCGTGACTATATATATGTATATATGTGTGTGTGTAAATTTCTTACGCTTTCTTAAAATTATTTTCAATATGCGTATTTTACGATTTTTGGGCTTTGATGTGCAAACCGAAATATTTGTCCATGTTCTATATTTCATAATTTTTCCCGTGGAAAGCTCAGGGATAATATAATCTCAAGTAAATTATTTCAAGGGTTACTAACAAAGTGTGGATAGCTTTTAAAGGCACTAACAGAGAGAAACCTCTCACAATATTACACTAAACAACACGAATGTGACAAATTAATATATTGTAGCGTGGATGGCGCAACAGAAATTTGGGGTCACGTGAACTCTGCGTTTCCACGAGTGACGTCACGTCCCCCCACTCCTCCCATCATTACGCAAACCTCGGTAAACACCCTTCTCCGCTAGGCTGCGATCTCATGCAACAGGCAACTCCGTGCAGCGACTATTCCTAGGCAATGCGTAGGTAGAAACACCTGACAACAATACCTGATATCTGTTGCCGAGCAGCAAGGTATTCTCTAAGTGGTCCGTGCCGAACTTATATAAGGAGCAGCGAACATTATTCAGGAGTATGCCCGTGTGGAGTCGGGGTCGAATACCTCCATCGTGAACCTGCGAGTCGTAAGAGGCGACGAAAGGGGAAGTCTCAAATCTGAGACAGTAAAATATGGTCTCGAGTTCCAAGGGACTCAGACCCTAGAGAGACTGCACTGGCAAGGGCCAGCAGCATATACAAAAGGCAGACCCATCCTCTCGTCAGAAAGGGCGCCCCACAGAGACAAGATCGTAAATGTCAAACACTAATAAATATCTGGTCATGAGCCCCAGCCGGGGCTCGACACCAAGACTTACTGACTGGCAGACCGTCAGTCGCAATATGACTTTGACTTGGATTCAGGAGTAATGAGTATTGAGCCAGTTACTAGAGAGAGAGTTACTAGTATTTAGGATGAGTTGTATCCACTGCAAGGCAGTGACTCTAGCAATAGAAGTAATTCTGATACTGCCGATGACAGTAATTGTGTAATTGTGAATTGTATAAGTGTACGAGCGAATGTGGAATAAATTCGCTACATTAAGTACTTCGTGAAGTTATTTGTCGCGTTGCATACCCAACACGTGACAACATGTATATTATGTAAGATAGTGTTCATTCTGTATAAATACTTCCAGAAACAGTTCTTCATAAATGCTGAATGAGTTAAATTGTCTCTTACCCTGTTTCGCTATCTATGGTATATTTTCTCCGTCATCCCATCTTTTGAAACCGTTTGCTTATACCGCCTATGCTACAGAATCTCATTGATGAGTATTTGAAGACAATTTGGACACTAGCTTATACACTTTTAACTTCAAACTGAAGAAGCTATTGTTTTTGCCTTTCCCCCCGGTTTCTATATAAGGTTACAGGCAGAACCCCAATTTAATTCACAGCTGTACTCGCGGAGTTCGTTGCACGTGAGGAATGAATTGTGCGATGCTTCCATCTTCTAGAGTTAATTTCAATTTCCACTGAAGTGGGAGCTTCATCAGCTAGTCACTCTTCTAATTGGATATTGATCACAGTGGGCGCATTCAGTTATGTCAAGCAGCCAGCTTTGGGCGACCCAAATTGGAAACTCTCCTGCTACTGAAATAAGTATTCGAGGTTTCGAATTTTGTTGGTAATATTACAAAGTTACGAAACTATAAATCTCTTAAATGAAAATGTAAACAAATCAGTGTTTGGAACGTTTTAAGTTCTACAATAATATGAAAATTTAGGTACGACTTAGTAAATTTTTCATTCGCATTTAAAAGGGTTGGCCAAGTCATGGGTTTTGACTCAGCAATAAATAATGTCAAAAATCCAAAAGTTCAGAATAAGAACTAATTTTTAACTTCATCTAAATATTTGTAACGACATTTCCCTTACACCAATTGTAATATTACAGCTCCGTGAGTTGACTATAGTCTCGTCTGTAATGTCGAGATCAACCACATTGACATAGCGATAATATTTTTGATGTCATGCTTAAACTATTGCCTCCACTTTCAGGGTAAATTAGTTCAAACATTTTATATTACTCATTAATTCGAAGGGGGGAAATATACTTATCTTATATCTTAAAGAAAAGTTTTCTAAACTTCAGAATACTATTAGTTCAGTTATTTTGAATGAACATATTTACTTCAACGTTGGTCTGATTCTCAACCGTTCCCCAAGTACTAAAAAAGTCGCGGAAAAGCAAACAAATCAGGTGATTAAGAAAACTGTCAAACTCTTGACCAATGGTTATGTGAAATTCAGCAATATATTAATCAACAGTTGCATACGTGCCACTCTTCAAGCCTAATTTTTGTGAAACACACAGCCTGTTTACACTATTTTCAAAGACATAGCAAATATAGTAGCAGAAACAAAATGGTGACTGAGAGAATATTTTTGGTAAAATTTTGCAGTTTGTGCGTAATGCGTACACTAATGAGAAAATAAGTATTCAAAGCATTCTAGAAAAACACGTAGAAGAAATCGATGAATCCGTTAGACCAAGTAACCTTTTGTCATTTCGGATTACCGTATTTACGCATGTATAGGCCGCGTGCGTGTATAGGCCGCAGCACAATTTTCAGACAGAAATTATAGAAAAAATAATTTCCTCGATCTTTGAACACCCTGTATTACTAATTATGAATATAATTTTTTTTAAATGAAGTGTGATTTCGAATATTTCGAATATAAGCCGCACCCCAGTTTTCCTCTTGAATTTTTGGCAAAAAATGTGCGGCCTATACATGAGTAAATACGGTATACTTATATTTCACGACTACTAAACGACCTCAATATTTATATCCGACTCAGTTTCATTAGATTTTTGCGTCTAGTGTAAAGTTCTAGTTTATTCAGGAGGCAATTGGTTCTAATCTCGGCTGGACACCCGTTATTTTTATTAAGGATATTCGTGGATTTCCTCAGTTCTTCTAGGCAAACATCAGAATATTACCTCAATTACGACATGGCCTCTAACTTCAAAGTTCTTATCAGGTCATTATCCATCAACCACCATATCGTTCGTCTCTACACATGTTGAAGCACTGACAGCTCACCATACTCTGCTATATCCAAACTGCATGGCGTCATATCCCAGAAGTCCGTTATATTTGTATATGCCACCATGACAACCTGAAATGTCAAAAAATATTCCTTTATCAATATGAAATACAGAGTAAATAAGATGAAGGAAATGATTTAGTAAATTCTGGATACGAAGTTGTGTAATAAATTCTTGAAGAAAAAACTCACATGAAGAGATTAAACACGAATACTCTTACAGAAACACAATAAATGAACGTAAGGCTTGCAGCATTCTTCTTGAAAACTACATTATCATTCTTACTATGGTATGTAACGCAAGGAATTGCCGAGTTTTTGGATTTTATCCACCGTCCAGTGTTCTGAAAAAACAAAACGTTCCTGCAACTGGATTTGTTCCGTCCTCAGGTGAAAGAGAGCGAGGCACCCATTCTATTTGTCCAATAGAAAGCTCTAACCTGGGTCCGGGTTCAGTGATGGAGGTTAGATCTCTGTAAGGAACCGAAAAGTGCAGGTGTCTCCCACGCTCAAATAAGCGATCCAGGTTAGCTCTTTCTAACGAACCCAAGAGAGCAGGCGCCTCCCACGCTCAGAAAAGTGATTCAAATTAGCTCTTTCTAACGAACCCAAGAGAGCAGGTGCTTCCCACGCTCAAATAAGCGATCCAGGTTAGCTCTTTCTAACGAACCCAAGAGAGCAGGCGCCTCCCACGCTCAGAAAAGTGATTCAAATTAGCTCTTTCTAACGAACCCAAGAGAGCAGGTGCTTCCCACGCTCAGAAAAGTGATTCAGGTTAGCTCTTTCTAACGAACGCAAGAGAGCAGGCGCCTCCCACGCTCAGAAAAGTGATTCAAATTAGCTCTTTCTAACGAACCCAAGAGAGCAGGTGCTTCCCACGCTCAGAAAAGTGATTCAGGTTAGCTCTTTCTAACGAACGCAAGAGAGCAGGCGCCTCCCACGCTCAGAAAAGTGATTCAAATTAGCTCTTTCTAACGAACCCAAGAGAGCAGGTGCTTCCCACGCTCAGAAAAGTGATTCAGGTTAGCTCTTTCTAACGAACGCAAGAGAGCAGGCGCCTCCCACGCTCAGAAAAGTGATTCAAATTAGCTCTTTCTAACGAACCCAAGAGAGCAGGTGCTTCCCACGCTCAGAAAAGTGATTCAGGTTAGCTCTTTCTAACGAACGCAAGAGAGCAGGCGCCTCCCACGCTCAGAAAAGTGATTCAAATTAGCTCTTTCTAACGAACCCAAGAGAGCAGGTGCTTCCCACGCTCAGAAAAGTGATTCAGGTTAGCTCTTTCTAACGAACGCAAGAGAGCAGGCGCCTCCCACGCTCAGAAAAGTGATTCAAATTAGCTCTTTCTAACGAACCCAAGAGAGCAGGTGCTTCCCACGCTCAGAAAAGTGATTCAGGTTAGCTCTTTCTAACGAACGCAAGAGAGCAGGCGCCTCCCACGCTCAGAAAAGTGATTCAAATTAGCTCTTTCTAACGAACCCAAGAGAGCAGGTGCTTCCCACGCTCAGAAAAGTGATTCAGGTTAGCTCTTTCTAACGAACGCAAGAGAGCAGGCGCCTCCCACGCTCAGAAAAGTGATTCAAATTAGCTCTTTCTAACGAACCCAAGAGAGCAGGTGCTTCCCACGCTCAGAAAAGTGATTCAAATTAGCTCTTTCTAACTAACCCAAGAGAGCAGGTGCCTCCCACGCTCAGATAAGCGATTGAGGTTAGCTTTTCCTAACGAAATCAAGAGAGCAGGTGTCTTCCACGCTCAGAAAAGTGATTCAGGTTAGCTCTTTCTAACGAACCCAAGACAGCAGGCGCCTCCTGCGCCCGGAAAAGTGACTGAGGTTAATTTTTCTAATGCACCAAGAGAGCAAGCGTTTCACTTCCTCAGATCAGTGGTTTTCCTAACAAACCCAATAGAATACTTTTGCCAAACGACGGAAAGAAATCCAGTTTCAGAAACGTTGTGTATTTCAAAATGCTGACCACTGGAAGAAACTTAAATATCAGTAATTCCGAGTGAATTATCGTTGCCGAAGTAAAATTTAATCCACAACTGACACACTTTCAAACTTCTTATATTGTCATTTTTCGTGGCAAATATATTTCTATGAAACATTCCAAGAAAGAGCTGGATCAAATAAACACATATTGTATTTGAGGGCCTCACAGTGGTACTTATGAAGGACACTGTATTCCCGAATGTGATGTCGTGTAGTCTGGTAGAGGTTTACGGACGTTTCGCAGAAACGTACTGCCTTCAGCTTCAGGTTCTGAGATATTCTATGTAAGTAATTTACAGGAAACAAGCAGCAAGCTGTTGAAGATGGAGGCAATACGTTCCTCCGAAACGTCAATGAAATTTACCGGAATAGTTACTGTCACATCCTAGAAGACAGAGTTAGTTCTTCAATTATACTTAGATCGTTTCGGAATATACTGAAGTTTACGACTGCAAAGTAATTTTTAAAATTAGAACCTATTCAGCTTCACTAGATAATCCTCCGTGAGAGAATACCAATTATGGGAGTGCCTATATTTTATCACACAATGCAATTATATTAAAACAAGAATTTCAAGAAGATAATAACAAAACATACGTTCATTTGTTTGAAGACTTTATATGATCTACAATTATTTCGCCTCTCCTGACTAAATTCAGCTTCCTATGGAACAGGTACCGCGAGCTCTTTCTCCAGGAATAAAGCGGCCGAGGCCTGAAGCTCACCACTCACCTCTCTCTAGTGCCCAGTTCAACAAAATTAGAGCTATAACTGCACTCCCCCACACGTCTTCATTGCGTGGTGTTTACGTATTTGAGCAAAAGAACAACGTTATCTTCACCTTACCTAATTTTTATGTAGGATTGAACTATCATAACGGAACTTGTTCATGAAGCTACAGCACGTTAAATATTACTTATCAATGGTGTAATTATATGATGCTTTAATTTGTTTCCTTACTTGAATACAGGGAACTCATCTAATAACTTTTATGTAATGGAAATTGGTATGTAACGTTGAGTTCAGATTTCACGGAAATCAGATAATGTCTTTCAAAATTCATTATTTAATATCATCATCGTCACTACAAAAACAAGTGTGTTTGACCCATAGTCTTCCTTAGAAGATTCTGCCAGATTTTTCCAATCTTTGGAATCATACCAAGTGATTCTTTGGATTTCGCAATAATAATATTTTTTGCAGAACATGGTTGTCAGCCTCGCGTCCAACTCCCAACCTGGAGGACCAGGTCCCTCTATTTATGTCTCCCTAGTGCCAGGGTGGTCAGTTACCCTTAGGCACGGTTTCCCTTTTCGTCTTCTTCTGTTACTCGCAGGTTTATGGTGGAGTTGTTCTTATCCGCCTTCATACAACGCATTCTCAAATATAAACTCTCATAATCATCTATATCGGCTGCACAATTGTCATGGTAAATCATGGGTTACATAAAATTATGTAGGCCGTTTGCAATAACACGACGCTTCACAGAATGTTTTCTTCATATGCTGCAATATATGAGGTAGGCCAACATCAAATATAGGATGTTCCATTCAAACCTCCCACATTTTATCAGATCATAGAACAGAAAGTGTGAATGGTAGGGAAATGAATCTACGGGAGATACAAGAACAACTAAAAATCTATTTGACACACTAATACACCTCTACATGTGCAACATTGTTAGCACGAACAATCTCCAATCTGTATTCAGTTTCTTGCCACGTTCTTTCAACATGTCCATTGGTACAGTAGCAATCGTTTCACGCATCCGGGCTCGTAAATCTGGGAGGTCATTCACTGGAGGCACGAACACACGGCCCGTCACGTAACCCCAGAGGAAGAAATCGAGCGGAGTGAGGTCCGGTGAACGTGGTGGCCACCAAATTCGTCCGCCACGTCCAATCCAGCGATTTTGGAAGGTGGCATTGAGAGACCTCCGAACATCCAGACCCCAATGTGTGGGCACTCCACCTTGTTGGAGGATTATGTTAGGCTGCAGTTCGCCTACCTGGGGATACAGAAACTGTTCTAACATGTCAAGGTATACTGTAGCTTCACAGAAGAAAAACGGAAATAAAATTCTTTCAATTCTTCTTTCATCTAGTGCTAATTATTATCCATAATTTATCACAAATATTTTGCAATGATTAATTAAGATGTGGGAGGTTTGAACGGAATACTCTGTATTAAAAAAAAGCGTTTTTCTCTCAGTCAGTGTGGTGAAATAAACACTAAGTCAGTGTTAATGTTCTGCAGTTGTCACGTGATTTATACAACACCGTATCTCAGTATTTTCTGATTTGACCTGTTATCGCTCCGGTTACGTCTTCATCCACATGTATGATTACAGCCATTTAATTTTTTTCCTCTGCCTTTTTCAGTATATAATAATGATGTGAAGTGTTTTATCAGGTACTATTTCACCCGTATTTTTATTGGAACAGCACTGGAGTTCATAATTTTCCGGCCTTTTGCTAGACTCTGTTAATAAGTCATATAATTTTGTGGTTTTAATAATCATTTGTTTTACTTTGAATTATTAATATGATGATATTTACTTTACTTTATATTTACTTTTGTAGTACCTTCGACATATGTTATACTTAGACACTGCTTGGCTTCGTCTCTAAAATCTAATTGTGTTCTTTCAATTGTGCATATTGCAATTGAATTTTTGTAATATTTTCATCAATCTGTCTGTATATTGTGTCCTCGTGCTGACTCTGTAATTGGCTACCAGCTGTTGAGTACAGCACGTAAATAAAACCAAGAATTGAATTGAATTGAATATTTTACTGCATAGTGATTTATACAGTTAAAGTGTTATTAATTACAATCTCCTTTCTTTCAGGACCTCCACCACCAACAAATTGTGAGTATGATATATCTGAAGAAGTCTTAAAATTAATAAATAAATATAAAATCAATATTTACTTATAAATTGCCAACAGTTTATTTACTTTAGGAGAACACGAAACATCTCATTTGAAGTATAATTGAGACAGTAAATCCAAGAGAACTGTGATTTCTGAGAAGCAGACAATCGGTCACAGATCAAGAAATTTCTTTTTTGGTTTATGGGATCAGACGTTACACTACCAATTTCACATGAGCCGGCTAATTGGCCCTGTCTTAAGCCAAACGGATCATGTCCATATCCTTACAAACTATTCCTGAATAGTAATTTTAATTTGCCATATAATGGGTGTCAATATCTTCCAAATTACCTCTTCCTTTCAGTTTTTTCTGGTAGAAAATTTGTTAATAATTTTGTATCCATCGCATGCACGTTACACTTCCTTTAACTGTAACAATCCTTAATTTTTCAAACTCGATAATATATTAAAAAGAAAAGGGCGTTTCTCACAGTAATTTGATCAAACACAACTTCAAAATATTAATCTATGGAGATAATATCAAACCCATTTCGTGGTTCTTACGGAAGATGCGTAAGATTTATGGTGCTGGTTGTGTCATCATGTCCCTATAGAGAAACAAACAAATGCGTTTACGAGTGTCCAGCAGTTCAGAACCTAGGATAAAGACAAATTACCTTCGTTATGAGGCTGCAAATAAAAGGGCTTTCAAAAGCATATACGCACAATAAGAACACCAGATGTCGAACTTGGAAATATTCGATATACTCGAAAATTTTACCAAATCTGAAGACATTTCGCAGATACAGGTCCATCATTAAGGTAGAATTTTAATCTGGGTAAAGTATATGGGATAAGAAGTCATGAAATGAAAACTTGACGGCTTCTGAGAGGGAAAAAGGTAGTCCTAAGAATTATTATTATTGTTGTATAAATCTAGCTCTAACTTTCAATTTCATTGGCAATTTAATAACAATATTAAGTTCAGACATTATTATTAATGTGTCGTTTCAACTGCCGCGGCGCTAATTACTGAAGCCACTGTACAATTTAAATTACAATAATTATAATATTCTACAAACAGGAACATCAAAATAAAAATTAAAAAATGGCAAAATTACATTTACATCAATTACAAATGTAAATCAGTGAGAGTTGTCTCATGAATATATAAATTTCATGGAAACTAGTTTTTATTTATTTACTCATTTGTTTATTTATTTATACACAGGGGGATAACAGCAATACATTGGACTCGTATTCAGAGGTGGGCTCATATCGAATCTCGGCCGGGTCTCTGGCTATCCTGGTTGAGATTTCTCGTGGTTTTCATCAGGTCCTTCAGATAAATGTTTGGGTAGTGTCTCAATTAGGCCACGAGTGAGTCCTTCCATTTATTTTCTAATTCAACATTTTCCAGTCTCACTCTCATAAGGTTAGCAAGTGCAGATATGCCAACGTCACAAGTTAGCCCCACCCAAATGCTATTTACAGGCAACGGACATGAATTAGAAGCAGCGGTGTGTAAGAAATTATACCTCATAAGGCAGTAGTCTTCAGAACCGTCGCCATGAGAACTTCGAAACGAATAAAATGATTACGGTTTTATTAACGTTTAATCTCATGATGTAAGTAGCAAATTAACCAATATAATGTGATGGATTTGCTCAAAGCGTTAAGATTTGGAGCCAGAAAAAACTCATTGCTAGGTGGAAACTGTCATACAAACACGCGGCCACACGTGCAGGAGCAAGCGGTAGCGTAGTTGGTTGAGGCACTATGCTACCAGCCGAAAGTTCGCTGGTTCGAGTACTGATAAGATGGATTTTTTTTTTTCAATTGGGCTAATCCTTCCAGCCGCACTCTGGCGGGTCGACTCAGCCTCTAAAAAAATGTGTACCATGAAACTTCCTTGGGGGTAAAGGGCGGTAGGCGCATAAGGCTGACAATCTCACCGCCATCTGTGAGCCGATTGTCTAGAAAATGTGGGATCGTTAACGTCTCACAACCCCATGGGCCTCCATGGCCTGTTACAGGGATAGCGTTACCTTTACCAATGCGAGGTGCGGCTCTAGTAAGTTGAGTCTAATATTCGACGTCTAAAATTGAACTTGTGTTTAAAATAGACGGAATCGTTTTCGATACATAAAAGGAATATGTTAAACATCTGTGAGGTGCCACGCAATGTACGAAAGGCTGTCCTGTAGATTCACGTAAAAGAACTGTGAAAGCTGCACGTCAATCTCAGTGGTTTGACATACTTTTGTGAAGTCCTCTTGTCGTTCTGTTACTGGTAGATTACCGTAACCATGTTTTGTTTTAAATAAATCAATCAGTCAGAAACTGTTTTTATTATTCTAACGTTAAATGTGATGGCTGAAACTTTCATCCAAGGCCACAATTCCCCGGACACCAAATCATGTGATTTCCCGTTGCGTGATATGTCAAAAAGGCACAGATATGTCTCAATCCAATTCATGTCACAGGTGTAGGGTAATGCCTGTCACGGTCTTGCATGAAAGGTTAGTACTACAACTAACAAAAAAACACGTTTTTGCTAATAAACCTGTTAGATTGGTTTTATCCTTTGTTAGATTTTCTTAACAAACCAATTCTCTCTTATAGAATAAACAGAATTATCAGCATACGAATACCAAGGCTTGCCGGCCACGGTAGCCACCAGGTCTAAGGTATGTTCTGTCTTCTTTCGAAAGCCGCGTCCATGGGTTCGAATCACACACGAGGCATGGATGTTTGGTGTGTGTTTGTGCTTATCCTGTGTTTAGGCAGAGGCCTTCCTACAAGCTGATCTCCCGTCTAAGGAATCCTACGGTCTGTAAAATGATCATGAAACTGAGAAATCAGCCTTAAGCTCCAAAGTGAGAGCAAGAGGAAAAAAAAAATGCCAAAACTTGCAAGTAGACTCGAACTTGAGACACTTCTGTGCACTTGTCAGCCTTACAGCCTCTTCTCCTGATGTCCATCTTAATGTTACACTTCGATCTCCTTAATTGTATTGAGTCAAGATCATAAGGGGCCAAACATGTGGATCAGAATAAAGAACCGAGAAATGTAAATATAATTTTACTGGTGTAATTCTCATACAGCGGTCGTTCGGGAGACCGAGACGAATATGAGATAGTGTATAAAATTATACAATATAATATGATACTAAAATGAGTCATAGAGGAATAGGAATTGCTTGTTCGGTTTGTTTCGAACTGTCTCAGGAATGAGTGACGTGGCAGTATTCTGTGTCAATTCCGCTGGCTCCTCGATGACGTAATTAAAAATGGTACCATTAAGCTCCGAAAACCGCTGGCTTTAAAAATCCTTAGATATACATGAACGTATACGCGTTTACTAAACCCTCGATACACAAAGCCTTGGGTTCGAGTCTGTAGATATTCTCTTTCGAATTTTGAACATCCCAGAATCAAATATACTCCCAAAGACTGCAGAGCCTAGCTGAGGATATTGAAGGAGTTCTTCAGTCCCTGCAGATAAATTCTAGAACAGTGGATTAACTTCGGCCACGACCGCTTCCCTATCAACTACAATTTATCCTCTTCTACTATTCGACACTCTTTAGTGTGAGCTAACCTAACCACAAATCTGCAGTTAAGTTTATTTCTATGGCTCTAGAGACCTCTGGACTTTGGCGGCTTTTTCTAACATACAGTTGGTAGAACTCATCGGACAGGGGATCAGTCAGTCGCAAGGCCAACATCTACACACATAACATAAACACGAAATAAATGCACACAGACATCCATGCCTCGAGTGGGATTCGAATTCACGATCCCTGTGTTCGAGTGGGGCGAAGGCGGCTCATGTCTTAGACCTCGCGGCCACTGTGATCGGCATTTTACGCACCAGACATTGAAAATACCTAGATTGTGCACTTCATGAGTACTATTTTGATCCATGATTATATTCCCACAACCCACAAAAAAAATGAAATTCTACACTGAAAACATTTGACTTGTGACGGTATAAAAAATTAACACGTTGCAAATCGACCTTAAAAACGCAATGATGCATTATATTATCTGCACAGTTCTGCATAGCACTTTAATTAACAAGCAAAAGAAAAATTCTGCATCACCTTCCACAACGACCCCTGAAAGCTCTCTCTTGTCACTGACCGGACAAGCACCCATTACCTCATCAGGGTTTTCCACAGTTCGTGGTGTCTCCATTCCTACAGTACAGGAGAATCCTCATTTCGAACTGGTTTCTTGCAAGTTCAGAGATCCAGATTTGTACCTTTAGCCCAGTGAAAAGAACGCCTTCACTTTCTGTACAATCTACGGTAAAGTAACGCACGATGGTACAAAAATAAACAACCAACGCTACGGCCTCCACTACTACAGTGACAAATCTGATTGGCTGGTTGACCAGCTCAGAGACAGTTCTGATCCACAAAGACCACTTAAGTAAGAGTCTTATGAAGTATATCCCACGCAGAACTTCATTCGTGCGGTAACATTAAATTTAATAAGTCTGTATTGGTTGCTTTTTGATCCCGACTGCAGAGATTCCAAGTCACCGCCAAGTTCAACAGAATAAAAGATTGAATGCGTTATATCACGAAGAAAATAATTTATGTTTATAAAAAGAAGTGAAAAATAAACAAACGTTAGAACAAAACTGTGTATACTTTAGAGAATCTTTTGTTCGCTGTTTTTAATAATATAAACACAGGTTTTCCCAGTGTTCTCTCTCTGTCTCTATGTGTGCAGGTTTCATATTTCATAATGTTACCTCCAGTACGTCCCATCTGCCGTGTTCTGTTTGTATAAGCACCGTAATTTCCATAGCAACCTCCTGTCTGGCGAAGAGCACGGAACACTGAACTTGGCTCGGCACGCCACACGGACACACAGTGTTCCCCCAGCATTTGTCACGGACATTGAAGGAACTACTTTCATTTGGTTCCGTGTATTATTTCACCCCAATATGTAGTTGTCTGAAACAGTGTCAATATTTATCTTGTGACTGAAGTTTTACATGTCGTACGTAATATTTCATACTAGCCACAAGCAATCTGTTCTGAAGAAATAAAATAAAAATATTGAAATGCATATTTCCTTCCTAGTGAAGTAATGAGCCCTTGTATTAACATGTTTTCTGAAGTAGAAAGATACAAAATTGTAGCTTAGTTCAATCAGTAATAAATCCAACGTTCATTTCAGAGGTACCTGATTTGAGCCTCTGCCAGAGAAAATGAGGTCAATTATTTCGTCGTTTCCATCAGTCCCTCTGAAATATCCTAAAACGGACCACGATCGCCTCCTCTATTGTCTTTCTCAAATGCGTATACACAGTCACCTTGCCACCGTAGTTTAAGGCGAATAAAAATCTATGGTAAACAAAGCGTCGTTAAAAAAATATATGAAAAATATGTGATTCATATTAGCTCTTTCTAAAGGGGTCAACTGAGTAGGTGTCTTCCTTTCTCACCTGAAGACCGAAACAGATCCAGTTTCCGAAGCTTCGTGTCCTCTATTACCTAGAATTCCGAACGATGAAAAAGTAAAAAAAAAAAACAGTAATTCTGTGAACAAATTATTTCTTTTACATTATATTGATACAATTATTGTGGTTCTGGACAGTGTGCAGCTTCCTGTTTTTATTTAAAACACAATATTTCGAAGACCGGATTCTGTCTCCGTCTTCAGTTTGGAGCTATTCTGCTGGGCAAAATCAATAGAGCTAGTCTCCATTTCCGGACAGATATGAACTAGCTGTAACAATTGGGTCAAACTAAGTAGGTTCCACCCGAAGACGGAGACAAATTCAGTCTCCGAAACGTCGTGTTTTCTATAAAAACAGGATGATGGATGCTGTACGGAAACACAATAATTGTAGTAAATTAATTTTTATTTATAACCAGAATATACGGTACTACACAAAACAAATTTTTCTACACGTTGAAACATTAACATTTTCCCCCCATTCTTCCATCCATCAGCGGAACATCTGTGTAGCTCCACTTCATTTCTTACTTATAACACACGAGCATACGCTCACTACTAATCCCACTTTCATAAAGGCATTGTAATTACGTTGCTTGTTATGACACGTGAACATAACACAAATATATGGAACATGTTAAAAAATCTCAGTGTCTACTCAAACTGTAACTAAGAGACCTAGTTCAAATCCACAAGTCAAAGCTTCTTATTATAAAGAATTTATGTGATTTCTCCTTTACACATAATGGAAAGAATAATTTATACTAACATTAAGTCCACAGTTTAAAAAATTAAATAATATTATGCCTTATCCATCCACTGCTAGGCAACGACTCGATAAAAACTTTCCCGTGGAGAGAGATTCTTGGTTGCTGGGTAATGCTGATAACAGTATGTGACAATGAATGACATCCATTTCTGGGCATCGGATCAATACACACGCGGCTATAAGAATAAGTGTTTTCCATGTGGTTCGCGCCGAGACTGTCTGCTAGGCAACTGCGTGTTGACACGCCTCTACAACAATAGGCTGGCTGTGTTTAGTGTTGTCAGTGCCGAGGAAATGTAACAGAGTCGAATTCCAAAGCTAGTAGCTGTAGGACTGCAGAAGAATACAAGGCGTAAAAGAAAGTATGAGAATGAGAACTGAGTCAGTTGTTGGCAGGAGATAGACACTGAAAGTTAGCAGTTGAAGAATGATTAGAAGTCAGCCTGTGAAGACATAGTGTGTGATTAGAAGATTTAGCCAAAATGAGACGGTTTTCATTCCGTTACCAGGATATGACTAATGAAGGCGGAGAATCCTAGTGTGTGTGTGTGTGTGTGTGTGTGTGTGTGTGTAACCGTGGAGAGCGATAGAGCTGTATTGCTCGTTTGATTGTATAAGGTGTTAATAAATACAGTCATCAATCCAAATCCCGTCTATAGTCACTAATAAACGTGACAGTATTATCAATTGTGAAGCCGAACTCCACTTTCGTACTAATGAAATTGTTCTTATCTGCCGCCTGATATTGTTATGTTAATTTGAGTCTCCATGAGTGGACTGATGTTGGACGGATATGTGAATAAAAGACACGCACACAGAACACTTGTCATAATTTCATTTCTGCTTAGGAAATACAAAGTCTCGGTAGTAGACTCGGCTTCTGTCAACAGGTAAATATATGAGAACTGCTTGAATTCCTCATAGGTAATCTGTATTCCCAGAGGTTGGTACCATTATTTGACTTAACAACATAAATTTACCTGGCGAAAGAATAGAGTTAGCTTAAGAATTTTTTTTAATCAGGTAGTAGTTGACGGAAAAATCAAATATGTCAATTCAGCAATATACAACAATCACGAACATACAGGATACATGAAAATATGAAAAAATATGGGGACCGGTGGATAGGTGCGTGCTTGAAAATTTGGATGCATTCATGGACGAACGTATGGATGGACTGACGGATTCATGAATGAATTTTATGGTGGCTTACTGGGAGGACGCACCTTATTGCTGACGTGGGAGAAATGGCGTTGCTGAGAATGTCATCTTAATGTAACTCTGGACATTGTCTGTAATACACTTTTTATAAAAAAAACATACGTTTTCTGTGTTCGCGGCCCATAAATATACCTTTAATATCATCATCATCAGTAATCTGTCAAGACGACAGGTCCACAGTCTCTTCCAAAACAATTCCTCCACTTAATGCGATCTAGAGCTTTCTCCTTCAAATGACAGTATCCTCTTCTGTCCCCAAGGTCATCCAGCATCTTCTTACGTCTTCTTCCTCGTCTTCTTGTCACTTCTATCCGCCCATCTATCTTTCCTTCGATAGCTTCTTTTAGAAGGCAGTTTCTGCGTAAAACATGACCAATCCAATTAGCCTTCCGTTTTCTTATTTCATGTAGGATATTCCTCTGCTCACTGACTCTAATTAACACTTCTTCATTTCTCACATAATCGGTCCAACTGATCTTCTCCAACCTTTAATATATGATACACAAGAGGATGCAGAAAATAAAGATATTATTTTATTTCTAAATTTGAAATATGTTTCTGTTGCAGATAATGAAACCACATATCCTCATAACTGGATGCTGATCGTGCTATCAATATTTATAGGCACGTGGCGGGGTACTGCGTAGGTAAGTGTCCACTACCGATGAACTGATTCCCCTCTGGAGCATGTAAAGTTCCAGCTACATATTAAAAGATCTGCAGCCTCAACTTCATACAATTCATAAGATTTAAACCCGATTTTAAGTACCAGAGAAGATTCAATTCAGCAATTATATTAATATTTTATTTGTAAACTACTATTTTAAACATGTAATTAAAATATTTTAACTTAATATACTAGGTAAGTAGTTAATTAATAACATCAAATTATCATCCCTTTTCCATGATATTGGCATACACATTTGTATGCTATACATATCATTCTTTTCGTGTTAATTATGTAATGAAATATCTCCATTGGCAAGGGCATATAAGTTCAAATAAGTAAAACATAAGGTTTTCAAGGCGGTGACTATGAAGAATGCCGTCTTCTGGGATGTGGTTTCGTGTAGATCTTGTGTGCAGTCTGCAGCCACTTGTTCACGCTGGTTCCTCGCTCGCGGTTTTTTCCACCCTGAAGATTGAGGCGATACGTTCCTCCGAAACGTTGGTTCATGCAAGATTTACACGGCGCCATATTCCAGAAGACGGCATTTAATAAGTTCACATAACACCTCAACATCTTTCAAAGACTCTCTGTAAATTTTACACTGACTAAGCCTGTTTCATAACTGATTTCAATGGTTTATGATATGATTCTCAGTAGACCTGAAGCTGACAGAATGGGATACTCAGTGTTTCGAAACTAGTATCAATATCTGCGTTAAAACTGAGGCGTATCTCGACACCAGCAGTGGCAGTGCGTATACATACGCCGATATTTCCATGCTCAAAATTTGCATGTACTCCTTCCGTTCACACTTGTTTTGCGTTTGTATCACACGTTATGAAAAGGCGAATATATTTGTGAACATGGCGCTGAGAAAATATCTAGATCTCAGTTGGAGGAAATTGTAGAAGGTTGGTAACATACTGAGAAATTCGCAGTTTATACTGTTAACAAATACTGGGAGGGTGACCAAAAAATTAAGCATTCTGGGGGTGTTCCAGGAAAGTTTTGTATGGAAGAATATTTAAACAAAAGAGAAGAAGTAGAAGGTTGTGCAAAAGACTGCAAAACAAGGATGTTCACACACAAAATTGGAAGAACTAACAGTAGAAGAAAAGACAATATTAAAGTTATGAACATATATTTTTGAGAATATAGATTGATTTGAAACGGCTCAGAACGGAAATATTATAATAAAATTTTTGGCAACATAAATGGCGGACAATTTCTTGACCAGCAGAGATGGTCCCAGTTTCTGTTCACTGTAGTTACGTTATCATGAATAAAGTAGAAGGAAGGTGTGTTCGTATGTACATAAACATGACACACATATGTTCGCATATATTTATTTTATCGATTGAAAAATGACTTAATTGGATATCAACAGTACTGATTAAATTAAGCATGCAGAATTAAGACTCTCTTATCATATCACCGAGCGTGATCATACGTTAACCGTTGTTTATAATTGAAGCTCTGTATCAGAAGCAGGTGAAGGGGGTTTGAAGTGTAATTCGTAAAAAAAGGTGAAGCTATCCCTGTAACAGGCGGTGAAAGCCCATAGGGTTCTGAGGCGTTGAGGATCCCAAATTTTTGAGAATATCGGCTCACAGATACCGGTGAAATTGACAGCCTTACTCGCCGACAGCCTTTTACCTCCAGGAAGATTCCTGGTACCCACTTATATTAGAGTCTGAGTCGAACCAGAACCATAGTGCGGCTGGAAGGATTAGGTAAATTGGAAAAAATACACCTCATCTGTACTCGAACCTGTGACCTTTCAGTTTGTAACATAGTGCCTCAGTGTAATTAGTATGACCTAAATTGATTTTACATGCCCAAGTTCTGTTGTTCATGTTTAAAATATGTTAAGAGAAAATTAATGATAGTTCGTAAAATGAGGCGCCTAGTATTACAAAATTTCTATGTGTAACGAAACCGTTTTCATCCTACAGGGAAGGCGCCGTGCTGTTTAACACAGATGAGAGGGCGATGTAAAATGAACCGCAAGAGCGGGAGTGTTCAGCACAGATGGAAGTCTCTTGGTGGATCAGACTGGCAGTGACAATTGTGTAGCGGAATTATTCAACCGTCAAACTTCTGATAGCATATAAATACATTGTGCTGGCACCAATAGGTGTAAACTAAAACAGGGTAAATAAAACAGTTGCCAAAGACAAAATAAATATATAATGTTACAGTTTATTAATGTTTATGAGATGTGTTAGTCCCGTGTCACTTGAATGCATTTTTACGACTGCTATTTTCATTAGTAAATACAAGAGTTCTCAATTATTTTCTCTCGCGCTTTGTCACTAATAAATCATTGAATTGTTAGCAAGTCTAGACCTTGTTTCCTAACAGTGCTGGTAAGAATATTTGTGCAAATTATCAACTGGTTACGTGATGTACAGCCTTGTCATTTCGAGATGACCGGTATTGGTGGACGAGAACGTCTGGGATATGATACGCATGCCAGGTACGCACTGTTGTCATATTATAAATGTAAATTGCGCTTACGTCCATCACGAAATTAATAGAACTTACAATTGATTAGCCATTTTAAACTGTAAGATGAAATACTTTATTTCAAATTCAGTTCTTATGTAGTCCAACTAGACCCATATAAGCAGTAAAATTTAAGAAGTGATATTTCCTGAAAGATACCAAAGTGTACTTGTTATAACATACTGACATATAAACTGAATATTCTGGAAGTTATGTTTTCCTAAATAATAAAAACTTGAATGTGATGTAAGTGTATTATAATTCAGTTATAATATTTTCCTTCAAGATTTGTGGAGGCAGAACTCCACTTGCCCATACGTCTTCATGGTCTGGTGCTTGATGATTTAAGCACACAAACAACTTTACATTTACCTCACTTTCCTCCCCCCAAAATTAGAATATTCTTCTCGTAGTAGCTAATACCAATATGAATAATATATAAAAGAAACCGTTTTTACGCCACGGGATTTAAACGCCTATGTGTTACGTTGTGACTAAGAACAAAAATAACCGACTAATTTGATTGATGTGTTCGGTATTTTCTTCTTTTGATGTATTTTAAACGTTCAAGAGGTCTTTAAGGAATGCATCCTGTTGCATGATCAAACTAATCAATTATCGTATTCCGTCTAACGCAACACAGAGAATATGTAACATACAATTGATTTTATTATAATTACCTGTTTCGAAAAATTTTATCTGGTCATCATCAGGTGAATAAAAAGCTTAACAAGTGCTCTGTTGAACTGGAAAACACTTTACCTCTCATATGGGCCCATATTTATTTTGATGCCAGTATTAACATGGATAAAATCTACATATAGAACGAAGCTTTTGTGCGGATTAAGTAAAACTGAACTACCCTGGAGTGAACTAGAATAAACGAGTCTGGAGCTACAAGGGTGCGATCCTTTATTCCGTTTGTTGCTGGGTGGCGAAGGTGATAAACGAGTGACGCTTAAGAATGAACTGGTGAATGTTTGCTGGCCTAACTGGGCTATGGTCCTTATTCTTGAACTGTGTAGCTTACACTGTGTAAAGCAACTGCAATTCAACAGAGCACTCGTTAAGTATTTGTGTTCACCTTATGATGACCAGATAAAATAGTCGAAACATGTTGTGAGCTTAATAAAATAAATTGAATGTTATACATTCTTTGTGTTGCGTTACACGGAACATAATAATTGATTAGTTCAAGAGGTTCAGGATTATATGATATTGACCAATGACTACGTTTGCTGATACAAATTTATATATTCACTAGCATGGCATCTAGGGTGTATTACAAGAATTAAAGAATAAGTCAGTGTTATTCTTCAAGGAACTGTATCATCTACCTTTCCTGTTACGTATGAGACTTAGTTTGTTCTTGAACTGAGACGAAAACGACAGTGACTAAGTGCGCGGTGCGTATTGTTCACTGCTTCTCGGTAAGTGTCTACGGACATTGAATGTCTAACTACAGTCTAAAGAGTGAACAATTACTAAGAATGTAATTTTTTACTTCCTCGTGTCCCCACTTTGAAGCTTGCTCCAATTTTGGAACACAGGGCTAATTTCTCATTTTCTTGATTATTTTACAGACGGTAGGACTCCTTGAACGGGTTATCAGCTCGTCGCAAGGCCTCTACCTAAACACAGGGCAAACCAAACATAGAAAAACACACATATACCAAACATTCATGCCCTGAGTGGAATTCGAACCCACGATCCCGGCTTCTGAGAGAGCGAAAACTGTACATGCCTTAGACCTCTCTGATACCGTGACCGGTCCTAAGATTGTAATGCTGGATAACATTTCATCTTCATGAATGTGGATTATGTATGAATGGAAAATGATTTATTTAAAAAAAAAGTCAAAATGAATATAAACTTATGCAGCTTTTCATGTACAATAATTCCACCATATAAATACTCAGTTATCTTTTATTCCCCAAATAAATTTTGCACAAAGTCCAAAAATAGGATCTATAAAGCTTCTTCTACTATATACTAAGGCGGTGCAATAACAATTAAAATATTTAAGGTTACAATTAGCGACAAAGAAATATATATATGAAAACACCGAATCAGATACAAGCATATTGAGACCGAATCATATGAATTCGATTACAGCGACAAATTACTTGAATACATACAAATTAGTAAGACTGATACAACAAATATTTCTGCCAGATATTCTTCATTCTCAGGGATAACCGACAGAAATATACAGACTCAACAATGTGCATATCTTAATGATTTCACCTACAAAAATTCTGGATTGTTACAACCAAATCATCTAGGCCTCTCTGTCGGTCTCAATACGTATTGCATATCTTTCATGCTGTGGCATGTAGGACCTTTGCTTCGCTGTTACGGCGGGATAGGCGACTGTACAGCGGCAGTTGCTAGGCGGCGGCCCTCAAAAATAAGAGATGAGTGGTGTTTTCTGCTCCGCCCGATAAGCAACAATTGAACAGCAACAGAGGAATTATTTTCTGTGTGGACCGTGCCGATATGTTATAAGCAGGACAATTGAAGCAATGAGTTAGTTGTAGGACAGTAGTCAGAAGGTAAGAATATAAGCACGGAAACAGAAGGCATAGTTGTAATCCGTCACTAGGCAACGACTAGTGAAGACACAGCAGGCTGAGAAGATTTCGTACGTGCTGTAGTGAACTGCAGAGTGTGAATTAGAGATATCGCTATAGTTATTGGATTACAGAATATTTGCCTGGGCTGAAATTATCCGCCTTGAGGGGCTTAACATGAATAAAAATATTTGTTTCTGATCCATCATTAACCCCTTAACGATTATCACGTTGAACTCTTCACGAAGAGGACTGTGAACTAAGGAAACCAAATGGGAGGGGACCAGAGAACCTGAGTTCCATTGTCACACAAACAGAGTCCGAATCCGCGGTGCCCCTGCCCGCGAGGGCAAGTGAGACCATTCGAGCAGCAATGGTTCTGACTTGTATTCGGGAGGTGTCTGATTTGAATTTCGGCTAGTAAACCAACTACCCTGAATGAAGTATTCGTGGCTTTAGTAATACCGGGGCAATGCCTTGAATTACGTCATGACTAATGTCTTCCACCTCCTCATCAATTCATTATTCACTATCATCGAGTTATTAACCCAATAGGGTGTTGATTTAGCGCCAACGTATTTCAACACGCAGCAAATAAATAGGCATTAACTAGGCACAGAGACAGGAGAATGAAAGGAATAAATAAATCATTCTTAGGTGTACAGATTAATACCATTAATGTATAATTAGTGTTTCTGTATAACGTTACATCTGACTGAAGGGCTTTCGTAGCATTAATTCCGAAACACCACTTACAACAACTTGGATCCCGCTACGGACTCTGCTGTCCCTTCAGAAACTGGTTCTAATGTTCCCGTGAGTGAGTAAGGGGTGAAGCTAAACTCCCCTTCCCTTGGTGTCATCCTGCAGTTCGAAACCTGAAGAGTACACATATTAATTCGAAGCATTTCTCCAGTTCGTCTAAAAAGAAATATTCCTGGAATATAGATTCTCGTAAATGATCTTGTCAAGCACAGGAGAAAAACACATAAGTATGAAGAGTTCTTTGGTGTGGGATATAGTGCCATGTAGTCAGTTGAAAGTCAGCTGACATTTAGGAGGAATATATCGCTTCCATCTTCAGGGCAAAAAATAAATCAAGCAAGAAACCAGCGAAAAATCAGATGGCTTGTCAACCTGGTTTCTTTTCTGATTTATCTTCAAACCTGAAGATGGAGAAGACGTGTTCCTCCGAAACGTCGATTAACTTACAACGAACTACACGGCGTTATATCCCAGAAGATTTACGCCGCTCTAAGAACCTAAAATCCTGCAAAAACTTATATTTCTTCTACCATCTCATACAGGCCTAGTCCATAAAAGAAAATACGGTGCAAATTATTGGACTAAATGTCCTTTGTAAAACGCAAGTCCTCGTCGCAGAGTGGGTGTAGTCTATAAACCGGAAGAAACAGGAATCTTTACCTCGCGCTTTTGGTCCACATCTCGAATAGCAATCGGAAGGCACAGATAACGTTCTCCACATCCTCACCCTCGATAATATAAGCAGCTGGGTCGTCATCTTTACTTTTACAAGTCGCGTAATAACTAAAATATATAAGAACATCATTCGTCACTAGCACAGACCTACCAACCTTGCATATCCGAAAGCTAAACACAAACACACAAAACACTGATATACGCCTAAGTATCGTCATCAGCAAGGCAACACGCGGTCCAACACAGGACAGGTAAGCTAGTCAGCAGCCAGCACGGAGCAACTGTAGGCTTCATATCAGGAGAGAATAAAACTCGTAAGGGAGCAACTACTTCAGTATCCTGAGAACGAAACTCCGTCTGAATTGAATTCAAGACGGAAACACCGGAGTTCTTCCAGTTTCGGCGAATATGGTACGTACTGAATAAAACAATGATATAAGTAACACGCCTGAGTGTATTGCGTCCACCGATGAGCAAGTAAAGCAAGCGCCAAGCAGAGTTGGCGCCGGTAAATTTCTATCAGATTACACGGCGTCATTTCCCATAAAATAGCACTCTTCACAGCCAGCCTCGTGATAGCCTCAGGTCTCACATATAAAAAATGTATGTGTTATTACGATTATCCACGATTTATCAGCTCTTTTATGGCTGTGTTCGGAATATTAGGCGATGTATTGCTTAAGATGTGACTTTTAGGGAACAAGATAACTAAGACAGATCTGCAGGTCATACAAGTCTGTTGCATCTGGTTTCTATTTTTTGTCATCAAAAGCAGAAAATTGTTTGCAAGTTAGACAGAAGATTAAGAACACTATACAGAAATAAAGAGGCAAAATATGGTAAAAGCCCAACAGTCGGTAAACATGTGAGTTCTTTCCGTATATATTCATTTGAAACACCTTGTAAAGGGGGGCTGTAATGAAGACACAGCATTGCCCTGGGATACAGCGTGTTGTCGGGTAGCGGCCTCTATGGACTTCCCTCCACATACGTCTTAGTGTATCCTGCTGCCTTCCGCAGAGAATGAGTAAGGAGTCTGTGTGTACGCTCCGATTAGGTTCATAAACATAAGAAAACTAGGAACACAAAGGAAAAGGTACCGAGCAGTGCATGTTGATCCGTACTATGAATTCTCGAACGGAGTATCAAAATATTACAGCAAACTGAAATTTTAACCACATTTAATTGAATATTAATCCATTAAATAAAGGTTATTATGGAGTAAACTTAACTACAATTGTAAATACGGCATCTACTGATAAAACGTAATGGAAGTGAAACACTATTCGGCTAAAAGAAGAGTTATTCTTTGTCTTTAAATAATGTATTATATTTGAGAACGTAGGATGTTTCCATTTTATATTATATTATAAGGATGTATTTATCCCATCGCAAGAGAGAAGAACTAACACAGAAAAATGCAGACACGCTTCCATGCTAATTTAACTGCAAAGTATATTGCATAATAAAGCAGGAGAAAAACTGTGAATGGTAGAAAGTAAGTATTATGGAAGGAAAAAACTGTGGTATATTACACTACCCTAATATAGTCTGAAGAAATCGAGGAAAACAACAGAAAATGACGCTCAGTACACAGACAAATGGGTTGAGATCAGAATATGTTGTAGAGAATTACGGATATGCTGACCTGTTTCATTTTCCACAAAGGTTTCCAGTATAAAATGAAACAAACATGTTTCCATATTAAATGAAAATGTCACGACCTCGAGATGTATATGCGCTAACATGTACGCACTCACACATGCACACACATATATATAAGGTAAAATTGTCCTTGTGCTTAACTAATTAAGCACTACACTACGAAGGTATATGGAGTGTGGATGTATAGATCCACATTTTCTTGACCTCTACACTAGCTGGAGCTGAGTGGTCAGCTTCACGCCCCTGCTGCTTTACCCCCGGAGAAAGCGCCCCCGGTACCCATTTTGTAGGAGGCTGGGTGGACCCTAAAGCCGTTCTGGACGACGTGGAGAAGAGAAATTTCTTGACCCTACCTGGACTCCAACCCCTCTGTCTTCCAGCCCGAAGCCGGACCCTATACCGACTATCCTATCCCGGCTCATATATATATATATATATATACATTCTCCAAATTTATGACGTCAATCTTATCCTCACCTGCTCTCTTGGAAAATACACACTACAACCAAAGCACAATCACACTTTGAAACTGGAGTCTTTATCATGAACATGTCTGCTTCTTAAAACGTTATAATTTTAGGATCATTATTACACTGTTCAGAACACAACTCAGTGTCAGCGGTTTCTTATAAAAAGACGTTAAGATTGAGACGCTCACTTGCATACCATGTTAATAGGGACACGTGTTAGATCTACGTCATAAGTACAATACTTCATACTGATATCTTGTATGCGACATTTTTTAAATGTCAGTACATATAACTGAACAAAGTTCAGTTCAGAGTTCGCTCTACCAATTAAGTGGACATTTTAGAATTAATTTAATTTTCTTTCCAAAAGGTAAATTTTCAAATTCTACCAAGAATATGCCGCTGCAAATATGACGATATTTCGTACACCGAAATTAATTAACTTCGATCATAATGTAACCACTGCCGAACGAATCATTGTTCTATATATGATAAGACGAGATTACAACCAAAATTCAAATAAAACACTATACGTTTCACATAAACTGAGTTTCGAGGAAATATCCCCTTATTTTTCGACTACTCAATTAGCCTTTCTGAGAATATTCACGAACTTTCTCAGGAATCGTCTGTCATATTCTATGACAGCTCCACAAAACAGACCACAGATATTCTTCCTATTCACATCCCCATTTGACCGTAAATAACTTATGGGTTAAAAGTCGTTTTAAAAGTGTTAAATATAGCTAAGGGAAAATGAACTGGGAAGCAGTTTGAGGCTCCAGAACTGTTTCTTTGTTGGAATGAAGGGTGAATATTTGGGAATATGAAAGATGACAGAATCTTCCGGCTTTCAAATTCAAAAAGCCCTAAATTGAATTAATTGCAGTGACACGATAAATTAGGTCACGTGACCAGGACTATCGTGTCGCCCCGCATTAGCCATGAAACTTTGCGTGCTCCTAGTTGACATAGGACTACATCAATGTCAGACACATCCGCGTCAAGAATAATGCAGACACTCGGAGAGTAATCAAGTGTAGAGAAACACTTCCAAACTTCGCAGTAACTGCAGATCCGCACCTTCGTGGCAAACCACGAGTGATGGCTGGGAATCCCACAACAGACGGAAGCTATTTATGACATATATTTACTTTAAATTTACTAGTACTACAGCTCTGAGGAAGGAGATAGGGGATTCTTATGTTAATTGATGATGTTGATTTAATTTCACAGATTAAATGGGACAGGTAATTTTTATGCATGTTTGTTGTATTTGTTGCAGTTGTTTGTATTTCTCTGTAATTGTTGTAGTTGTTAATCGTATTTGGTTTGTATTCACTGTGGTAGGATGTCCTTATTATTGTGTTTTGTGTATTGTGTTTTGTTTGAACGTGTTGTCACTTAGTGTAATGTGTGTTACTTGTCTGTTGTGTCCTATTGTGTACTACTGCCACCGGGCTAAAACCCAATTGCAGTATAATAAATAATGTAATGTAAATACG
>NW_019725423.1:2622680-2641408 GCF_002891405.2 Cryptotermes secundus
GGTAAGAATTTGGAAGGAGTTCATGGTGGATTTGAAGGTGACCATTTTGTACTATCCTCTATATAAAGTGAATGTTGAAGATCAAAAATGTTTCAAATATGACAATGATTGGAAGTACCTCTTGGACAAATGTACAAAGCCTAATCGTTACACCAGTCTGCTAAGTACAGAAGAAAGCCTTCTGTAGAACATGGTCTCTTTGTCCGTCATTTGATTAAATTACAGGCTTCAGTAGCATATTCAGTAATTGGTCGCGTTTCATTGAAATCGAAATACAGAGGATACCAACGGAGGGCCCGCCCTCGACGTATTTTCACTTCCTGTGTTCAACAATAGTAACGTATAATATTGAAATTTTTATTGCGATAAGAATTTGACAAATACATCATGTGCATTAGTGACTACAGACGGGGTATGTATTGCTGAGTAGATTTAATGATCACTCACACGTCGTAACTACAAATGACTGCAACACTATTGCTGATTTCCATATCCAAATCACTCCATACTAAGCCTTATAAGTCTGCTACCACTAATCATTGCTGGGTAACAGGTCTCAACAATGGCTATTCCTCTGCAAAGTTTTCAATAGGCCTTGCCTGGTTAACACTTCGCAGCTGAAAGCACAGCTACTGAACTGCCTTCTGAATTCTCTCACGAAGAGAATTCTCTTACTCTGACACTTCCACAGCAATTCTCTTGCGGCTTTTGAACTCCAAACTCCCATTCTATAAAGTCAAAGTCACATTGCGACTGACGTCCAGTCAGTCAGTAAGTCTTGGTGTCGAGCCCCCTCTGGGGCTCATGACCAGATATTAATTATTACCGTTTGACAGTTACGGTATTATTTTTGTGGGGCGCCCTCTCTGACGAGAGGACGGATTTGTTTTTGTATATGCTTCTGGTGCTCGCCAGCGCAGTCCTTCTCGGATCGAGTCCTTGGGACTCTCGACCATATTTTCCTGTCTCAGATTTGAGACTTTTTTTTCGTCGCCTCCTACGACTCGCAGGGTCACGGTGGAGGTATTCGAGCCCCCCTCTAAACTAAACTCTCTAGCTTCAAAAAGACTTTCATTATATAGCCCCGGTATGGACCTCATAGAAAACACCGTGTTTAGAGCTCCGTTGTCTAGCAGTGGATATCCTTCTATTGTCGTGTGCATGTTTGTTGCGGGAATATTCTATCGAGCCGATGCCTAGCAGTGGGTCCATAAGTCAAATTATGTTAGTGACATAAAGAGAGTGAGAAAACACGAAGTTGATCAATTTTAAGTTACTGCACCTACACTTTAAAACCTTGTGTATTTGTGTTTATATTCATCGCTGAACTTATGTATCTCTTATATGAGATGGGGAATTACGAGGCCAGATAACAGATGCCAATAACAAGCCTACGCATTAATCGATATATAGGGTTATTAAAATTAACAGCAAACGTGAGCCTCAAATGGCAGTCACCATACGCACCGAAAATCGAGCAAGGTTCTTTACTAGGTAACGTTCCTGTCTACTATTCGGGATTTTCTGGCAAGTTCCTCCAAGCAAATGACGGCTTCCTTTCACGTTCTCTCGAGTTCGTCTTTTGCTAATGATCCCAAACTTCGACTTCATGTCTACATAGTCTGAGATATTGATAGTTTTTAAGTAAGCCATAAATGAATAAGTAAATAAATAAATATCCAGCAACAGCATGTGAGTACGTGTCGTTAATTGTACAAGCAACGTAATAACGCTTCTCTGACTATACATGACTCTACAGCCCTTGTGGGCCTTGGCTGCTTTTCCAGTTTCGTAACTTATGCACAATCGGTAGGACTTCATGGACGAGTGATTAGACCCTGGCAAGGCGGCTACCTACACACAAGACAACAAAACACAGAATAAAAACATACACAAACAAATATGACCCGAGTGGGTTTGAACCCGCGACTCTAGTGTTCGAGCGGGCGAAGACGGTTCATGTCTTAGACAGGTAATCTTCTTAAACAGTAATAAAAATTCAGTACTTGCAAGCGCACCATCCATTATGCTGCGGGAACAAAATATACTGTCCTTACTAAAAGTCGGAGCGGCCTCCGTAGTCTAGGGGTAACGTTCCCACCTCATGACTCAAGGTACGCGAGTTCAAACCCGGTGGAAGTCGTGGAATTTCTAAGGGCGGAAAAGTTCAAGGAACAAGTCCTCCGGGAGGGACTTTAAGCCGTGTGTCCCGTGTCGTAGATTTACGGCACGTAAAAGAACCTTATGTCTCAAGAGACCTCTGAGCTAAATTACAGGTCATTTCCCACCCAAGTAATCTCCAATGCCTCTGGTGGACGGAGGAAGCATCAAGGTACCGAGGGCCGACCTCGTTGGCTCTACGGGGGCTGATGGCACGCAGGGTTACCGGTAGGGTATGGCGACAGTAGAAATTAAAAGGGGGACGCACAATGGACCAATAACTGGTCTAATTGCATGGGGAGATCCACCCCCTCTCATAATACATACATACATACATACATACATACATACATACTAAAAGTAGGAGGACTCATAATAATACATTAAAATATGGCAATCTCTTCCGTGTCATATCCACAATTCCTATTCACCTACATTTCTTTCATGTACATTGCAGCGTAAACTGACACGAAATACAGATGCAGTATATTTGGTTTTACAGCAGAAAATATTCGTAATAGATATATGCATTGTATCCGTGCCATTTCGCTAACATTGCATTATTTCTAAGTGAAGCTGGCAAACTACACTGCAGCTATAGTCTCATCGTATCATGTGGGGGATAAAATTAATTTTTCTGATCAAAGCGTTTTCATATGTTTTTACTGAGCTATTCGTACACGTTTCAGTCAAGGCCTCTGGTCACAGTTTTGTATCCGATACAACAACAGTATGCACGGCACAGTTATCAAAAGCGTTGGTTGCAGTCGATGTAAAACAGATTCCCTGTAGTTTGGCTTGCTGCAGGCAGTACTGCACGGTCGGCTACTGCAGACAACCAAGTATCATCGTGCGTTGCAATTCCTTAGAGCAGTTTGAATCGATAACCTGAGTCAGACTGCATTTAATAACAATTGAAAATTGTGGGTGTAGCTGTTGGATAATTTTCAAACCTGTTTTATCATCTCATCCGGCTGCGTTTATAACGAAAATTTAAAAGTGAAAACTTATGACTTGTTGCACCACATGTATTCATATTACTATAAACACACGACAGATAACATTATCCTATAAATATGTATTTATCTGATGACTGCTTCATATTGTCACGTGCATTAGTAATTGTAAACGGAGTTATACAATCAACTCGTACTTTCAAGCAATACAGTTCTATCGCTGATTTACACAATATACAGTTCATCGTTAAACACGCACTACTATTCTCAGTCTTCATTAGTCGTTCCCTGGTAACGGAATTAAAACAGTCTAAATGTGATCAATCTTCTAATCACACACTAAGTCTTCACAGGCTGACTTTTAATTCTTCTTCAGCAATTCTCTTAAAACTTCTGAACTCCCAATTCCAGTTCTCTAATTCAATTCTCTAAACTGCTTCCAGCTACAAACAAACTTTCGTTATATAGATACGGCACGGACCACGCAGAAAACATGTGTCACATGTGAGACTGCGCGTTCATTGGTCCGTTACCAGCACTGGGCATGGCATGGGCCACATAGAAGACAAATCTTCTGTTGTCAGAATGCATGTCTATTGGTCAGTTATCAGCACTGGACATGGCGCAGACCACATAGAAAACACTTCTTCCAGTACCCTTTCTATTTTTGCGTGCCCGTATTTCGGGCTTTGCCTAGAATTGGGGCTACACGTCACAATATTATATCTCTATCAATACATGACAACACGGTGAATTCTAGAAGGTAAGTATGAAAATAGGCTTAAAATCCACTTCTAGATTTTCTAGAGTCTTTTAATTTTGTAACTTAACAAATGTGCCTGCAGTGCCATAACCAGAAGAGGAAGTCGGAAGGCCTTTGACAAATAGTACCCTCATGATCTCTCCTCTCCAAAGAATAGATGCTAGTTTATTGTGCCCTGCTTGTCTCAGATGAAAGTGACAGCAACTTCTTTCTCAGTCTGAGAATGGGTCTGAAGCCATTCTGAGCTGCCTCTCAGAGGTCTAACGCAACGAGTTCCACGTAAATATTTCACAGCATGACACCCTCGTGGGTGAGAGTGAGAAAGCGTGACTTGCATACATGTCAAGTGATAGAACGTAATACGTGTAACTTTTACCTTCGTCGGAATCATTGATTTACATAACAGTCAAGTAAATAGAATTCACATATATTTGAAGTGAGACCAACAAAAGTGAATACCACTCCTGTGGTCGCTGGCATTTCTGGACACTAAGCGGATGCTTCATGAAATTACTGTCATGATGCTAATAAGAGCCTAATTAAATTCCTTGAATTCAATATTCTGTTTATTTACGTGTCAACTTAACATCCAAGGTCTCTCTAAATATACAAGGACGACTAAATAATTCAGGTCAGTTCCTAGGTTACTTAAATGTATAAAACAGCATAAAGGAAATTTTTAAATAAACCAAGGAAAAACGACGAGCGCATAGAAACCAAAAAAAAAAAAGGCAAATTGCATAATTCAGAAGATATAAAAGTCCAATAATAATGTCACGTGTATTAGTGACTAGAGACGGGGTTCGGATTAGTAATTATATAGATAGATAACAACAGATTCACCAATATTCACCTGAACACGGAGGTACAGCCATCCAACGAAACATCATGTATTTTAAATATAGGTACCTCAGATGACTAAGAACTGTGTTGTATAAATACATAGATATAGTGGTCTTAGTTTTCTTCAGTCTCAATGATTGTAATGTATTTGAATTGTTGTAGGATCCAGAGAGGTCATATTTTCAGCAAATAGGACCATCATTAATGAAGATCTAATAAAACAGGTGAGATGAAAAGCAACAGCACACATACAGAAGAAATGAGAAATACATACAAAATTTTAGAATAAGAAACTGAAGAGTATAGAGCACTTGACAAGACTAGGGATAGGTATATGTAAAAGAAACAGTAAAGTAAAGTTATCCCTGTACCAGGCCGTGAAGGCCCGTAGGGTTGTGAGACGTTGAGGTTCCCACATTATTTAGACAACCGGCTCAAAGATGGCGGTAAGTTTGTCAGCCTTACGAGCCGCCCGCGCTTTACTCCCCAGGAAAATTATTTAATTAATTCCTCGTACTCGTTTCTGTTAGAGGCTGGAAAGATAATTTTAAGATATAATTTAAAAGAACATGTGCATGTGTTTCGGACCGGATTTTATTATATTTGTTCGCGCCATGCGACGGAATGGCAACACCTTAACAGACTGTTTAGTAGAAGCTGAATATCTGAAACATCCGATCCGCTATTAGTTTTCTAAGAAGAAATTATTTTCGTAGTTATATTTAGTCTTATCTAAAAGAAAATCTTTCGAAATCCATCGTGGTTATAGAATGATGATACAATAAGCAAGCTTAATTCTGTTTGCCTAGCTCTAATGTCCCTATTCATCCAATTCACTCTTTGAACGACGACAGTGTTCTCTGTGGAGCTGGGGTAGCGTAGTCGGTATATCGACTGCCTACGGGTTGAATGACTGACGGATCGGAATTCGAGTCCTGGTAGTGTTAAGAATTTTCTTTTCTCAAAATCGTCCAGACCGGCTCTGTGGGCCACCCAACCTCATATTCAATCGTACCGGGAGCTCCCTCCTCGAGGTTAAAACGACCAGGACGTGTACCTGACCACTCACCTCCAATCAGTGCCTAGATGAAGAAACTTTGGGTCTATATATCCACTCCCCCATACGTATTCATTGCGTAGTGCTTAGTTTGTTGAGCACAGGGACAAATTTACCTCTATCCTTTTTTACCATATTACTTTGTAAACTGGCAACACAAACATCTTTCCAGCCATGTGCTATATTGCTTTTCTAATAATCAGATTAATTTTACTCGAGAGATTATATTAGAAAAGAATTTGCGGCTGAACTTCTATTCTGCCGATAGCAGGAATTTCAGCTAATTAACTAGGAAGCTACGGTCTAACGCTGTAATTTTTTCTTTCCTCTTGCTCCAACTTTGGAGCATGCGGTGGCGTATTTAGTTCAGGCACTATGATACAAGCCGGAAGGTCGCGAGTTTAAGTCCCGATGAGGTCATTGGATTTTTTAATTGACCTAATCCTTCCAGCCGCACTATGGCCCTGGGGTCGACTCAGCCTCAAACGGAAATGAGTATCTTGTAATATTCTTTGGGGTCAAAGGGCGGCTGGCTCGTAAGTTTGACAATCTTGCCGCCATCTGTGAGCCGGTTGTCTAGAAAATGTGTGAACCTCACATCTCACAACACTATGGGCCTCCACTGCCTGTTACAGGGATAATTTTACTTCACTTTTTTTACCCACTTTGGAGCATAGGGCTGATTTCTCAGTTTCGTGATCATTTTACAGATGTTAGGACTCCTTGGACGGCTGATCTCGTCGTCGCAAGACCTCTAGCAAAACACAGGACAACACAAACACAGAATAAATGCACACAAACACCAAATATTCATACTTTTGTGGGATTTGAACCCACGATCCCGGATTCCTAGCCAGTGAAGACAGCACATGCCTTAGACCTCTCGGTTACCGTGACTGGCATAACGCTATATAAGATATCACTCAGACCTCCTAGCAACAGACTTGAAGGAAAATATCCGATCCAAGGGAAAGACAGGTGGAAAGAGGGTAGCCTTCCTTCAAGACAATTCACGCCCCCATACGGCCAAAACAAAAACGGAAAACCTCCGGAAATTGAAATGGAACCTTCTGACACATCCGCCGTACAGTCCCGATTTGGCCCCAAGTGATTTCTACCTGTTCGGAAGGCTCAGATCAGACTTGCAAGGCATGTGGTTTGTGGACAATGACGCCGTCATCCAGACTGTTCGGGAGTAGATACGCTGCCAACCACAAGACTTTTTTGAGGAGGGCATCAGGATGCTTCCAGAACGTTCGAAAAAATGTGTTGACTCCGGAGGGGAGTACGTTGAAAACTGACATGTGCAAGTAAGTGTTTGGCAATTATGTTTAAAAAACAAAATCAGTGCCGGTCATATTTGGACCACCTTGTACATTAAATCGTTTACTCATATGCCGTTTCGAATCAATCTCTTCATTATGTCCGCACGATCCGGTCCCTCAAGCAGACCTCTGATGGTAATAGTAACGCAGGAAGTTGTGAGAGCTGTGGGAAATCGTGAGTAGCAGGAGAGAACTCGCCAACGTGGTGCTAAACAGGGAAACTTCTGTTCACTGATGAAAATCTCTTTGTTAAAAAGGGGCAAATATAAGACGGGCAGTGTTCAAACGTAATTCTTAACAAACGTGTTATTGTGGGCAAAAGGAAATTTAAGTACCAAGGCAATCTTCTTAATGGGACGTTATTCGCACTGAAATTTGTCCGTTCCTCGTAGCCCGGGCATTATGTAATTTAATGTCGAAATTTCTATTATTTAAATCTGGAACATTTACTTTAATTTTACCATTCAATAAACGTCTACCTGTACATTTTTACTCTCTTGTGGAGGCGGGTTATAATACCTCCACCGTAGCCATGTGAGTCGTAAAAGGCGAAAGTCCCTGAGATTATAACTGAACCAGCCCTACAATGGAAGACATAGAGACTTGGTTTTCCAGGTTGCGAATTGGACGCAAGGCTGACGACCCTACTCTGTAGAAAAAACACTGCTGCGAAAAACAAAGAAGTGAAAACCGGGCAGCCTAATCCATTTGAATAAACAAATCAAGCAAAATCTTTTAAGGAAGTTTATGGGTGAAAAAGATTGGTTCGCTGATGATAATGGTGATGGTGATGGTGGTGGTGGTGGTGATGATGATAATGATGATTATGTACACTATTAAATTCAGTTTAAACCATCAGTTACCGTGACTGACATAAGAATGTATTCCTTTATATAAAAATCTCAATCTTATGCAAGATTCCATATTTTTACATTAATTACAATTTGTCTTGCCTTATATGGTTCACTTTCTGCCATTTTCAAAATATCTGGCTCAAAATTTGATAAGAACAGGCGATTAGCAGAGAACAAATGCCTTTCTGTACACTTACTCCACGCTTCCAAATCAATGGCAGGCTAATCTCTCTCGTAAACGATTATCAGAACATTTTCATACGACCTATAAGAACATTTTGTGAGCAAAATTGGCTGTTTCGTGAGAGGAGAACTGAGCAGCCTTCATAAAATAACATGACAATATATCGTAACTAGCTTATAAATATTTGTACAAAGTGCCGACTCCCATAATTCTGGGCCATTTGTTACTCAGATAGGTTATGTTTATCTTCGGCAGAAGCGCTAATGTTTTGCTACGCGTTCATAGTTACAAAGTGTACATTACCCGCTGGTTTGCTGCTTGGTTTCGGGCAACGGCAGGTGTGATGTTGTGCCAGCGTTTCTCTCTCCGCAATATACGAACGATGTAAACTGTAAAAAAGTAGTTCTATAAAACACACACAAAGACTTCTAATTGGAAACATAAAATAAGTTTGGAAACTGAAAATTTATAAACAGTATTTACTGTAGGGTTCTGACGATGGTGTATAACACACAGAGATACTGGGTTTTCGGTCTTTGTCCATCGTCCGGATTCTAAATAACTAAAAACACACTGGACCAGTGATTGAGGCTAGCTCTTTCAAAGGGACCCAACAGAGCGTCTTCCCTCACCTGAGGACGGAAACAGATCCAGTTTCCGAAACGTTTTGTTTTTAGTTACTTAGAATCCGGACGATGGACAAAGTCCGAAAACCCAGTATCGCAACAGGCTACGTATATCACGAGGTAACGAAAGGCACATTATTATGCTACAACTTGTGTTTTATTATCTTTGAAAGTCAGTGTAATTCGAAGATGCTTAAAACTGCTAACAAGGCTATACATCCCTGATTGGACATGATTCTACGCCTATGCCATTCATTTTCCATTCTCAGAACCCATTCTCTGAAAATCCAGTAATTATGTTACCTCATGCGTCCCGCGGCTTCTAAGTGGCCGCTTTCCAGGAATTTTCCACACCTATTGTATGTGGGTTTCTTGGAATTCTAACCGTACAAGAAATTTCTTAGTATTTTGTTTTCAAAACCTCTCATTTATGAACCTTCTACAAAATACGGAATCATATTTCACAGCTAAATAAAATAAATGAAAAGTTATATATATATATATATCATTTTGGAAAGAAGACGAGATGGGAACAATTGTTTCTCAGATGAACAAATGGAAGTATTTCCAGACTTTCTTCTTCCACGCAACGTCCTCAAGAATACTAATCCTATTTGTTCCCAGATAAGCTTTCTTTAAAATTTCCCATTATTTTATAGAATTAACATTTACACTACAATTGAACAAATTTATTAGCCTGATTTTATATATGAAATCAACTAATTGATTTTATCTTCATATTACTTCTCAGTGCGTATGTCACAGCAACATATTTTTAGCCTAATTTCCTCTTTTTGAAAAAATCAATTTGCTGTCTGTGTGTTTGTATGTGTATGCCCATCAACTTTAGAATGCCTGAACCAGCCTTTAAGAAACCTGGTATGTACACCACGGTACCTGAGCATATCTCAACGGAGTAATTCATAAATGACCCCATCAGTAGTACTGATATTACAGTTTAAATTTCTGGGTCCTAACCTTAATACTAGAACCGGGATAGCGCAGCCGGTATAGCTACAGGCTACGGGTTGGACGACTGAGATGTCGGAGTTGGAGTCCCGGTAGGGTCAAAAATATTCACTTCTCCATATAGTCAGGATCGATTCTGGGGTCCACCCAACCTCCTATCCAATGGGTACCGGGGGCTCTTTCCCCGGAGGTAAAGCGACCGGGGCGTGAAGCTGACCACTCACCTCCAAATAATGCCGAGGTCAAGAAAATATGGGTCTATACATCCCCTCCCCCATACTCCTTCATGGCATAGTGCTCAATTAGTTAAGTACAGAGACAACTTTACCTATTTAAACCTTCATACAGCCTGAGCGTCTGCACCAATCTCCATGAAACTTGGTATACACGTACTATCATGCCACCTGATCCCATCTCAACTGCGTGCTTAAGAAATCCCTTTCATCAGTGGTACCAACACTACAGCCTTCCAAATTATTGAGGTAACATCCTTAATATTACTTGAATGTTTTAATTGTTCGTCACGAAACTTGGTATGTACACATTGTGACAAATTTAGGGGTGTGACTATAGACGGTGTTTGGATTGCTAAATGGATTTATTTACCACTTACACATTTCGGAGCTGCAAATAATTACAGCGCCACCGTTGATCTCCCCACTTTACAAATTATCACAGCACCCCCTAAGCAATTTTCCAGCTTCGTGTGTCTTAATCGACCGTTCCCTAGCAACGGCCTTTAACATTGGAGTTACTTCATTTTCCCAAGCTTAGTTTCTATCTTCATAGCCTCCCGTGCGGAACGGTCTATCAACTGAT
This sequence comes from Cryptotermes secundus, assembly GCF_002891405.2. Classification (NCBI taxonomy): domain Eukaryota; kingdom Metazoa; phylum Arthropoda; class Insecta; order Blattodea; family Kalotermitidae; genus Cryptotermes; species Cryptotermes secundus. The sequence goes on from NW_019725423.1 coordinate 2,633,237, forward strand.
AGCTAACAGCTAACTCCCAGGATGACGGCCACTTCATGTCAGAATCAAAGTATAGCTGCTTTACGATTGGCTGTTTACCGCAAATCAGCTCATATTTGAGTCAAAACCCTTGAGACTCACGACCAGAGATTTATTTTTCAACTGAACCCTTACGGCCATACTCCTTACGTATCATCCTCTCTGAAGAGAAGACAGGGGCGCTCTTACGAGGTATATAAATATGCTTGACCTTTCGTCAAGTGCAGACCTCGCACTTATAACATGTTATTGAAAATTCTCCCTTTTGTACTATATACAAGTCCTCTGTCACTAAAGGCTTCGGAAAGCAGATCAAGCCTATCTCTTCTAGTCTTCATTATGACCACTTTGGACCGACCGAATTTAAAACACCGTTTCCAGTAGTAATTCCAGTGTTATGTTTGTATTCGTTGCCGTCGGAAAGTTTTTACCGATTTGCTAAGAAAGGAAGTGAGCAACACCGCTATTATTGGACTATTGCATAGCAACAGCAGTACCCGATACAATATCGTGCCATCTGAACTCACCTCAACGGCGTGCATTATAAATCCCTCTCACCAGTAATAACAAAATTGCAGCCTCTCAGATTGTCGAGGTAATAACGTCAATATTACCAGAATAACCGAGCAAATCTCCATGAAACGTGACATGTATATCATGCCATCTGAGGTTATCTCAACAGCAAACTTCATATATATATATATATCATTCCATCAGTAATAGCAATAGTGTAGCATCACAAATTGTGTTGTTATCCTGACTTCATTACGCATACATACTAAACTTTTCTTTCTACTTGCCCCATCAGATATTAGAATTACAGTGAGAGGAAAGTTGGTGATTAGCTCTTCTCAGAACTTCTTGAATTCTTCATCTTGGAGATACGTGAGAGCCAGAAGAACCATAATTTCCTTTCGCACACAAAGATACAATTTGGGTCACTGGAAACGGCGACAGAATGACTAATTAATCTACCAAGATTTGTGGCGAAATAACAACATGGGAACTGCCTCATATAAACCATGTAAATTTCACACCATATCCACACTTGTATATAGGTATTCGAGTCCTATCAACTCAAAGTACTGAACAAATGGAAATTTGGATGCACTTTCATCATAATGTAGAATATAGGGCATGTATTTTGTTCTGTGTTTCGATTACGTTTATCTTTCCTTATTATTTTTCTATTATTTTCTTCGTCGTAGCACAGAACGGAATATTGACATGTTAAGACACTGTCAAGCAACGATTTAATAAACATCCCGCGATACACACACGCAACAATGGAATAACGGGGATATGCAACCTGTTTCTTGGTAACGGCTCAGTAAACAAACTTCCTCGGAGGGGCAATGACGTCTCACTACAACAGTACTTAGCTATCACGTGATTTGTTTTCTGTGTTGTCTACTCTATGCTGCAATTGAATTGTATTTTCTGTGTTGACCGTGCGGAGCCTATATAAGGAAGATCTGTTGTAGTTTAGATCAGTGTAAAGTCCAGGACAGCTCAGCAGTCGAGAGTACAAGGACGAGAATGGAGCACGTCCTTGGTTAACTGTGAAGGTTAGTTGAGTACAGATTTGGACAGAAGGGTACAGAGCGATTGAAGACGAAATAACAAAATGACTTCATAGCCATTTGAAATGTTAGTTTCTGTGATGAGATCCGTTGTCAGGAAACGACTAGTGAAGTCTGAGAATCCTAATGCGTGTGCAGCGGTGAACTCTAAATTGTATAAATTAGCAATAGCGCTGTATTAACTGCAATTAATAGGGTGAATGTGTAACTGAAATGCTAATAAATCCAATCATCCGAACTAAAGACCGTTTCATACACATGGCAATATTAACTACAGAACCTACACCTGTATTCAGAAAAAGGGTAGAGCATTCAAAGTTCAGAAATGACTTACAGGCACTTTCAAAAATTCAATGTTGATTTACAATATATAATTTCAGAATAATTAAATAATAGTAATAATAATAATAATAATAATAATAATAATAATAATTAATAATTTAACGTGTTTTGTTTTCTAGCACAATACACACGCTGTCACATTTCGTGTTCGTTTGCCCAGTTCTGCACTGCCATATATATCCTAGTTAAGAGTTATTCCCAGTACATCAACTCCAGTGCCTGCTATTTCAGTATTACTACTACCGATCTAGATAATTGCAAATTATTTGTTTGCTTTGGGTTCTACTGGCACAACATATGTGCAATATTTCATAAAATTCTGTCGCTCATTCAAAATGTTGGAGATACACATACCACACTGATAGCATGGTGTCCTCACATGCCTGCATTTCTTCCTCAACAAAGCAAAATTAGGAAATACTGTTCAAAACAAATGTAATTAATCTAATATTTCACCACCACAAAATACGATTAAATGTAATGGTTTCGTTCAGTAACTTGACTGGAACAGCAGACGAAGGAACTTCTCCTTGTGATATCATGTCCAAATATATCGCATCTGTCCACTATCAAATTCAGTGGACAAGCTGGAAATTTTCTTGACTCGGAGATGGAATATTCGTTTTTACCTAGTGAAAAATTCTGAGATATACAGACCTTTACCTAACAGCCCTCTATAACTGAATGTATGGAAGAGAGACTTTCTCGACAACTCAATTGTCATTCACTTGTTCAAGAAATATCCTGCCCTTTATTCAGCCCGATTTAAAGTGACTGCCCCTGACTTCTATTCCGCTCCAGTGTTTATATATGATCCATGTTTAATATTGCTCCCATCTACAAAAGAATGTACCAGGTGGCTCCTTACATTCAGGATTCTCAACTAAAATTTCTTATTCTTGTCTCATCTTTCTCATGTGTGATATATGCCCTGCCAGAAAGTTGTTCTTATTCAAAGGCGCTACCATCCCACTTTCATATAAATGCGGGGCTGACTAATACTGGATTGTCAGGCGTAAGCAATTTTCTGTTTTCCTGCATGAATCTCTTGTTATTCATATTCGTGAAGTGACTAGTGTATTGAATATATTTCATATCCTGGGTTATGACAATGTTTAGCGTGGTAATTGGATATCAACGTCTTGCAGCAAATTACAGTGTTCCGCCTCCAATGCAGTAGACGAAGGGAGCATTATCCTGCCAATCATTGGTACTTTCGAGTTACAAGTTGTTATGACCTGGAAGATCACAATCTGAATTTCCGCCGCCACGAATACCTCGAATATATTAAATGATACATTAACCCTTTCCATGTTAACCTTCTGTAACAAGAAATCTTTTCCTCTTAGAATATTACCACATTGGCGTCCAAATTACCTCGTTCAGTATCATATATTGTTGGGTTTAAGTGTTGAATGAAGAAATTAGAAATTTATTTCACCGGTAATATCAGATACATAATAAACTTCGATAATGAATACCCCATGTTTCTGATGGAATTATCTTTTCAAAGCACGGATGGGGGAGGCAGTAAAATTTCGAGATATCGTTTTACCTAAGTGTCATGTCATAAATTCTTCTATGAAACGTAGAAATAAAGCATCTTAATCATGGTACTAGATGAAAGTGTGTTGTAAGGCCTCGCTACAATAGTTACCTAATTGGCAGGCAAACTGTCCAAACGACTGACAGCAACTTCAGAGAGAAACTGAAGAGGCAACTGGTCTTCTTATATGTTCATGTGTTTACAAAAGTTACAATTGTTTATAATAGTACAAATTATCAATTATGCAAAATAGTGACCTATTTTGTTGCAAAATTTGTATAAATTAACTTAATGTCTCACATATATAAAATAGTTTTAAACTTGTACACGTGCTCCACTAATTAAGCACAACGCCATGTATTGGGGAGTGGATGTATTGATCCACATTGTCTTGACCTCAGCACTATATGGAGGAGAGTGGTCAGCTTTACGCCCCGGCCGCTTTATCCCCGGGAAAGAGGCCACAGATTCCATTGGATAGGAAGCTGGGTGCGCTTAAGAGCCGGTCTGGACTATGTGGAAGAGAGAAATTTCTTTACTCTACTGAGACTCGAACTCCGAACCATCAGCTGTTCAGCCCGTAGAGAGTCACTATACTGACTAAGCTAGCCTGGCTCCCTTACATCACATATAACCACGTTGCCATATTTGTAGTTCCCAGTAGAAACCTTCTTTCGGTGAGACTTAAAACGACAGGGCTTGTAATTGCTGTATTATCTTCTATATGAAAGTTATCACTATATTGCTACGTACGTAATTCATTAAAGATAATTCAATCCTAAACTGAAATTAACTGCATCTGGACTGTAATGAAAATAAATTTTATAGAAAATTACTTACAATAAGAGCGTAAACTCTGATACCTGTATTTAAAGTCAAAGCAAACACCCAGTGGAAATGTACGTGTATAATCATTGATGAACTTTAGCACTTGAGTTCATATTACTTAAGACACAATTAATCTGAGTGTGAATGAGAAATTTCTGTCTCAAAACTGGGATATGAACAAACAGTCTTATTCCAGACGTGTTGATTTTTGCCATACTGTACTACACGTGCAAAGTAAATGGGTTTCTCTGCTCTGTGCTTCCCCTCGAGAGATCTTAAACCATATTCGCGCCTCCACGCCGAAACTTGCAGCTCCAAATTAATGGCAATATCCAGCAACTTCTTTCCTCGCGGGATACAAACTCCTAACAGCCACAACGGTACCCAAGTGGAAACACCACTTAAAAACACGACGCTGTTTGCTGTCCGGGTGTTTCAGACGCACTGCAGAGCTGGTAGACTTGAACAGGAACTAAGAATTTGGTATAATTATATGGCCACATCGCACAAATCACAGTTGTTTTATATATACTACCACTTTCAAAATGTAACACTTTAGAGAATGATATTTATTTAAAGAATATATAAAAATACAGTCCCTACCTGACAGCAAAAACAGTTTATCTCCATTAAAAAGAGCCGCCATTAATGCTGCTTAGGGAAATGCTCGTTATTTATTCTGAGAATAATAAAAACATATAAATACCTAGCTTTAAGTACATAGAGTATCCATTTTGATTTAAAGGTTAAACCTTTAAAGCATAAAGTTCCTCAAAGTGCACTACAGCTCATATTACTCAGAATGTTTTTAGATGCTAGATAGACAACTACATGCGCATGTACAGCGCATACAAAGTATGAGAAACATATTGTCACGTGTTAAGTAACGATGAACTAATTTTGGATTGGTAACTTTGTCTACTGGACAATTTTACAGCTCGTGACTACATATTACATGTCACTATCACATATAGACTAGTGTTCTCAGTCACGTTGCTTGGTAGCGGGTTCAAAAGGCAGATGTTCCTCTACTTCCGGGCTCACGTCCTTGCAGGCTGGCATCATCTCATGCCAGCCTCGTACTCTGACTGCTGTCTTCACACTGCATATTTCTTCAGTTGCTAGCTCCCGGGATTCACTGAACTGGCTTCAGACTTCCAACCTCCAATAGCAGCTGTCAATTCTCGCATGATCGATAGGTCGATTAATTTGCTTCTGGTCTTCGCCAGCACATTCATTCCCGGCTTCAGTCTTCTCGAGATCCAGGACCAAAATTGTTATTCTCTCTTCGAAATGGGGCCTCCTCTTCGACGAAGTAGAGGCCCGTCTTTCTATGTAGACGCTACGTTTGTTGTACCTTAGTTTCAGCACGTGTATATCCACACTGTCACGGCGTCCAAGTCACTGTAGACTCTGTGCACCCCTTGTCACTGCACTATACTACGTAACATTTATACAAGATATATACAGAGATTTTCTGTTAACTCTGGCTTGTGCAGCAGGTCATACCGACTTATGCAACTACTCTGAAACGGCAGTTAGTCAGATGAACGATCGTAGGCCTTACCACCCCAAAATTTTAACCTCTTCGGTACGTCAGAAAAAGTTTACAACAGTTCCTCTATTTTTTCATGAGTACATTGCTCAGCCATATTATTGGTTCGTATATACACAGCCGTTGCCTAGCAATGAGCTGCCAACATCTGCTTGATACTCTCCAGTTTTACAGTCCCAGTAAGTGTGATGGGATGCCAAACAACAATGGCCTAATCAAGTTTAGATCTAAAAGAAGTAAAATATAATATGCATGTGTATTCGAGAGATGAGAAGGTGAATGTTACACTACAAACGACTGCAAACAACTTAATATAGTGGGAAAACATATAATTAACATGATGATGGAAATAAAGTTTAGAATCCAGCAAAACTCCCAGGTCTTTCTTGGAGTCGGTACGGGTCACACAGCATTCTTAAATTTTATACCAGGAGATCAGAATATTAGATTTCCTTAGGAAGGACACAGCCTCAGTTTCCTTAATGTTCGGTTTTGTAGTCAGCAGTGTAGCAACCTTGTACAAATTTTTCATACTTCAGTCCTCAGGAGAGATAGTGGCAAGATATATTTTGATATCATCAACAGAAGCAGAAACCTATTACACTTAATTGTATCGTACAAGTCACTCATAAACACACAGGGAAGCTAGGCCCCACAAGAAATCATTGAAGAACACCGGAGAGTATTTTAATGCAACGAAAGATTTTCAGGAACACAAGCCTAAGATTGCCTGCTGGTTATGTAACTGTTAGATCAGTTATCATAACCACCAAAAAACAAAAGTACTTAGATTATGAATAATAATAATAATAATAATAATAATAATGAAAACAGCNGACACAGCCTCAGTTTCCTTAATGTTCGGTTTTGTAGTCAGCAGTGTAGCAACCTTGTACAAATTTTTCATACTTCAGTCCTCAGGAGAGATAGTGGCAAGATATATTTTGATATCATCAACAGAAGCAGAAACCTATTACACTTAATTGTATCGTACAAGTCACTCATAAACACACAGGGAAGCTAGGCCCCACAAGAAATCATTGAAGAACACCGGAGAGTATTTTAATGCAACGAAAGATTTTCAGGAACACAAGCCTAAGATTGCCTGCAGGTTATGTAACTGTTAGATCAGTTATCATAACCACCAAAAAACAAAAGTGCTTAGATTATGAATAATAATAATAATAATGATAATGAAAACAGTAATAATTATAATTTTTATTGATTACGTGCTTATTTATATGAGAAATAATTTACAATTTTAGGATATAAATAATAGCTTCCATTATGTGAGATACAATATATCAGACCATTTGTGTATTCCCTTGACTATTTCACGCTTATCACATATATTTATGACTTACAAATACCTCTGTTTATACATATTCTGACAGAATACATTCTGAATACATTATCCGCATTTCGTGAGAAATTATTTAAGCAGCCATGTCATATGTCAAGACACAAACTCGTGGTTTAAACCGAAATGAAATCTGAACATACTCGTACAATACTGGTTTCAGAGCAACAGGTTTATAAAGAACACACCCGATCTTAATGTACACAGAAAGACACGTGTATACGATGAACTTTAAATCTTATTTCGGTTCATGACGAAATTCTCTAAATATAGAAACCCATTCAAAATTCTTAACTGGCAACTTGGTGTAAGTCATATAAAATAATCTGTTTCTGACGCCCTTTACACATTTCGTTGTTGTCAAATTCACTCCATTCTTACTCAAAAGATGTGAAATCAAGGTAAAACTTAATATACACTCTATGTAGTGCCAAGCATTTAAAGTCTAAACTGTCGACAACGATTTTAATAGTAGCATAACTTTTAAAGTTTATAAGCTACAGGTGTATTAATTCAGTTGCCTTTACTTTATAAAGATGTGACACAGATACTCCATAAATTTGGCAATTGAACTTAGTTGTTATAGTTCTGAACTCACGCTGTACATAATTTTGATCAACCCAGATCTTGAAATTCACTACTTTAAAATATTATCGAATTTAATTTAGGTCCTGTAAAAAACTTTCTCAGATTTTAAGAGAGAACATCCATCTTTCTGTGAACGTTCTGTTCCTGAACTTCATGCAGTAGAATCCTTCTTGAGAAGCTAATAATGGCTCAGCTGTTCTTGAAATTTCCCACTCAATACGGAATCAGGAAGTTCAGAATCCTTATCATAATGTTTCCTATTTTGAGCCAGATTGATTACGTCCACTACTACGTCATATTATTTAAAGATTCATTTCAGTATTATCCTTATATATATATATATATATACAAA
>NW_019725423.1:2644284-2671013 GCF_002891405.2 Cryptotermes secundus
GGATGGATGGATGGGTGGGTAGGTGGATGGATGGATGGATGGGTGGGTGGATGGATGGATGGATGGATGGATGGATGGATGGGTGGAAGGATGGATGGATATTCAAAGATAATGGATTTCGGATGTAAATTACTTAGCAGAATGCATTGTTTGACTGAACGCTTCGTGTCCTGCTACAACTAACAACCTGTAACACGGGCTATATCGATCTCTTGTTTTCATGGGCTCTTATTAGGAGAGAGACATGCAAATGTTTACCCAGGAAGTAAGAACGTATGACCTTAACCATGTCACGCTTGTGTAAAATGAAGTATTTATCACGCAGCCGTGCGGATCACAGGGTTCTCAGTCTGATGAGCCGATAATGAAATGCCCTTCGGTATCTCGTGTAATCGAATTTCTACTGTGCCACTCGCACTGCAGTCGTCGTTTCCCAGAAATTTACGCGAGTCCTCGGGTTGAGTAGCCCCATAAATTTCAATTCAATTTCATACAAAATGGAGAGGAAGTCAAATTAACCTTTCAGAGCCCCGTGGTTACCATATACCATCTAATTTAACAACGAAGAACTGTGTATTCTTCCCTCAGGTCATATGAATGTGTTTCGTACGATTCCCACTATAAATACCGATTACTGCCCTACACAATATCGAAACATTGGTCTCTTTAGAGGTAATGCAGTGTTCCCTGTTATTTGAGAACTGAACTTTTAAGTATCTTTAAATGAGTTTCAGGTTTCAATCTGATAAAGAAACAGATACCATTCCAAATCATCTGACAAGTACTTTTATGTACTTTTAATCTATACAATTCTTAAGATCCAACAATCTGAATATCATCAGTGCCTTTCCACGTCCCATCAGCTCATACGAACTACACATAAAATTTTAAGATGCCTTTGAATATGAAGGATGAGCCACAAACTTACTCATGGATGCTTAAAATGCCCTGGATTGAGTATGACATAAAAATCTCAAAATGAAATTGTATTCCTTTAGCATTCCTGGCAACATAACCCACCCACTAGCTACCTACACAAGAAGACATATAGTTTACGTACATAACAATTTTGCAAATTCCAACACACATAATATATTACATGATGTCCCTCTAGGATTTATTCTTGGCCTTGCTGTTTTTTCTGACACAAATATTCCAGGCAGACCATACAGCTTATGTACTGAAGACAATGCATTGCTGACCAGAGATTAGTAATCCCTGTTCAATACGCAAATCTTTCAACGGCTTTCATCACTTCTGGAGCAGTGGTTTACAAAATGGAAGGAATATCAGATCTTTTATCTTATGTTGAAACATGCGTCTACCAAAATTAAGATTACTCAACCATTCAATTCCTCGGTCAAAGAAAGTGAAGTGTCTTCGAATTACTTTTTGATCAGAAACTCCCACGGAACAAACATACAAACAATACAGCCAGCAATATATTAAAAAGTATTATAGCTCTAACCATTTTTCAGATACGATAGGCAATTTTCGCCCGTCATGAAATTCAAACTATACATGACATGCATTAGATCAATCACCTGTCACAGTTGTGAAACCTGTGCCCCTACACACAAATCTAAGATCCAGAAACTTAAGATGAGAAAATATAGATGATTAAGGATGATTGTAAAATGTCTCAATAGCAGAAATGTTAATTTCTTACAAGCAGACTTCTCAACTAATTAATGAATTCATTCAGATTCTAGCCACAAACACGTATGAAGAATTTACCATCCATCCTACTGAGCTAATGAGATGGCTGTGTGAAAAATCTACAGGCTAATTTTCCGTTAACAATTGCAAGAAAGCACGGGATATAACTGTTCTCGCAAAGAAATTATGTAAAAGTATCCACATATACAAGAAGGATGATTGGGTTCAACACAGAGAACAGACAAAGAGAGAGAGAGAAAAGACAAATAACTCAACAAAGACAGGAACTGTACATTTAGGCCTATTAGTATACATGATATGTTGTGATGAAAGAAGATTTCCTTTTTTTGTGGCGCTACAGCCCCAATTTTGGGCCTTGGCCTACCTTCATGAAACTCTCCTTTCACTTCTGTTTACTAGACCTTAAATTTTCGGTAGGACTCCTTACGCGGGTGATCAGCTCATAGCAAGGCCTCTACCTGTACACAAACACAGAAAAACGCACATACACAAACACTAAACATCCATGCCCTGAGTGGGTTTCGAACCCACGATTCCGGTTTCCTAGCGAGCGAAGGCAGTGCATGTCTTAGACCGCTCGACTACCGTGACCGGCGATGAAAGAAGATACCAAGTTGATACAAATAACTGAATACCATTCTTTTCGTCTTCTGACTGCCAATAAACTGTGCCAAGTGTTGGATCGAGTACTGATGAATTAGGTCAGTCATACTGACACTTCCGGCTAGACTATAGGCAACTCCTTGTCTTAATTTTCCAGAGACGAAGGGGATAATTTACTCTGTGCCCGGACATCGAACACTGGGGACTAAACTATATTCACATGTTTGTGTTTCTGTGCGAGTGCGGGTAGATCAATTTGTGTTATTCGTTGCATGAGTATTCGATGTTGGAGAAAGTGTGTCACCGTAACATAGGAACTGCGTCCCGTGGGAACTCTTCTGATTACCAGACAATAATCCATAACACTTTAGATGCCACGGAATCTTCAGAATTCGCATTTGACTCTAATGAAATCTAAGGTTCCGTGGTTTCCATTCTTGCTTCGTCCATTGTGTTTCTGAATGGTGTAAATAAATTGTTACACAATTAGGTCACAACCTATTTTTCATAAATCGCTATTTTAGTGGACGTAACAGAAGATTCGGGCGGTCACGGTAGCCGAGCGGTCTTACTGTCTTCGCTCGCTCGGAAGCCGGGATCGTGGGTTCGAATCCCACTAAGGGCATGGATGTTTAGTTTGTGTGTGTTCGTTCCTCTGTGTTTATGTACAGGTAGAGGCCTTGAGACGAGCTGATCACCCGCCCAAGGAGTCCCACCGAATGTGTAAGGTCTAGAAAAACCGAAGTGAACAGAGAAGTTCATGGAAGTAGGCCTAGACCCACTGGGGCTGTAGTGCCAAGGAGAAAAAAAACAGGAGATTCGTTTCGCTCCTGTATTATCGTCTATCTGATGAGCCTTACACGAAAATTTTTCCTATCACATCCATATAAGTACTGGAATTTTTGGCCTTTGCAAATTCCCACATAAAGTTCACAAAAAATAATATTCTCCTTTAAGAAGCGAAACTTTCCCAGCACCCGCTACCATTAGAAGAGAAATGCAGGTCTACGTTATCATGTGAAAGTTGAGATCATGTTGTTGCTGCAACTTGCTCCTAGAGTGCAGGTAGAGCTAATGCCTTACCCGTGGGCCAGCAGAAACTGGAAACCCATTCCAAGTGGATAAGAAACTCAACAGAAAGGCAGAGTCTCTCCCAGAGGGGTCGGATCTAAAAGACTGCTCATGAATATGATGATACACGCAGAGTATTGGTACAGTCTAAGCAACAAGATTAAACACTCTCTGGCTAGTGAAACCATTACATGCGTGAGTTCTGCAGACTCGAAAATTAAAGCAATGAGAAACGGTTACAACATTTCTCGTGCCGTTAAGGCAAGTGATTTCATATGTAAGACATAACTGGTGATAAAACGGAGTGAATCAGAGGAGGCCGTGAGTTGATAATTATAAATCATGCGATAATTTACTGGTAAGATCGAAATTTGGCAATATTGCGTACTTTGCAACATTGACTCGGTACCTACCTATCCGGTTCGCGACAATTGTACAACCGCTGCATACCTTTCTGCTACGCTGGCTGTATCGTTCACGAATAAGAACAGTCATAGCGGTCTGCATTTGAAAGCTAAGAAACTAGTGGAGTGAGACTAAGTCCCTTGTACTGCGGCCACTTCTGGCCTATTGTACAAGCCCCAGATGATAGGTGAGGGTGATTGTGGAGCAATTGGTGGAATTAAGACTGGCAGGGGAAACCGAAATACTCGGAGAAAAACTGCCCCAGCGCCACTTTTTCACCACAAATCCCACTTGACCAGACCTGGGATCGAACCCGGGCCGCCGCGGTGGGAAGCCAGCGACTAACCGCTTGAGCTATTACGCGGCCAAAGCGTAAAGTTAGTTGAAATATTATCATGGTGTAAGGATATGAAATGAGATTGATGTTGCTCATTCAAAAATATTATCCTTATATTCTCCTTGTGAGACAGAATAAAACCACTGAAGGCTGGTACCTTCACCAAGCGTCAAACCGATTACATGTCAAGTATAATTCTCAGTCGCTACCGACATACCAATCTTATCACCAACATTTTATCAAATCGTCTCTTTTACATGGGAGTATGGAAGCAGAATACCTTAACCATATCCCAGTAAAGATATTTTACATAAATGAAAGAATCTCAGGCGTTTCTCCTAACATTTCATTGCTCTTCTCTCTTGCCAATGGGCATAAAATCAACAACGAAGAGTCGAGCGATATTCAATCTTTCACAGAGAAATACGTGATCATCCTGAGTCAGTCATTAGAGAAGTCTTGTCATATTCTTTAAACCTCATACTTTCTGCAGAAAAATCCCCATAAGCTTCAATATCATAAGGATATTTAGTGTTTTCCGCAAAAATATATGTATTTAGAATTACAAGATTATGTCGGCTTTAATTGGTCTTTTATTTCTTTATTTCTTGCAGATATAACTACAATTCTCGAAGTCAGCCTCTTCATTAAGGTGGCAGTATTGGAATTTACACTCTGTGAAGGAGTCACAAAGGGACGGTTAGCACCCCGTATATGCGTTGGCATTATTATGCAGCTCCAATTGCCATTTTGGAAGTGGGTGTGGGTGACACGATCCGTTAGCCCAATCCACTGCATTGGAACAGCTGGAGGAAATTCGTTACAGAGACTGAGCTCTCTTCCTGCAGCGGAAGCGTCATGCATTCATGTTGTATAACTTGCCCATGTCTCGTAAATGGAAATGTTGTTGTGACGAAATGTGGTTGAATCATTCACCTGTACCAGTCTGATTCTTAACTGCTGATAATGGTACACGTACACCCATTGCTAGGAAAAGAGTTGGTAAACGAGATCCTGCGAAGGAACTTTTTTGGTAATCAGTCCGTTGCTAGGTTACGCAACAAGGGAAAAGGCTGAGTTTTCGATGTCGTCCGTGCCAAATAACAGTAGAACAATGGTGCTATGCAATCCGATTCTAAACAATGGATCTGTAAACACGTCTAAAATAATAGATATTTTCNATGCCTTGTGTAGGATTCTAACCCACGATCCCAGTGTCCGAGCGAGCAAAGACTGTTCATGCCTTAGACCGCGCGGCTACTGTGACCGGCAGTCAACCGAACCAGACACCCGTTAATTTCTTCACGCGTACCACCCTACACGTGACAACACTATCCTCTGAATGATGTAACTGAAGTTATTTTCTTATCTACTACCTTCTGGAATAGATAGTATTGCAGCGTCGTCAATTTATCTTGTCAGACCACTTCTTCGGTCTATCAAAATTTCGTCTTCTTCCTCCTGATGAGAATTTACAATATTTCTTTGAACGTAATTGTTATGATTTTCCCCACATCTCCAGTTATCATTTATAGTTAATTAACATGTAGCTGGAATTAAATATTTGCAACTTTTATGAAATCCTCTTAAGGAATTTGGCCACTTCAATGACTAGAACCACACTCGGAGCACTTGTGTCTGTCCTACTTTTACTTCTATCCTGTGGCGGTAAAGTAGTAGGGTGACAAGATCCCCTAATCAAAGGGTCACATGGTTCTTTGGTCAAGAGATTAAAAATGTCTACAATCTAGGAGACTTAAGTCGCTACTTAGGTCGTAGCGTCAAGAAAAGGAAGAAATTATTCTCGAAAATATTCACTGCAAACCTCACATGCGAGTAGAATACTGCAGCTTGTATACAGCCGTTACTATGCGAGATAGGAGAATTAGCAGGGACCGCTGCTAGGCAATGTCTCAGTGAGCACGTTTCCGCGGCAATGAATAAGCACTCAAAAATAGAAGGACAGTGTTTTGTATGTGAGGACAGTTAGAGCAATGAGTCCAGTTGAGTTCTCTAAGTTTACCTGAGAAGAGATGGCGCTGTCATTAAGTAGAATTACAAGTTGTGGATTGTAGCCAGCTGGCATCAGCGTGATAACGGAAGCTCAAGAATCTCCACTGTTAAGATCAGTTACTAGGAAATGACTAGTGAAAGCAGACTGAGTGCTCTAGTGATCTGTGTATTGAGGAGATTAAAGGTGGTACCGTAATTGCTTGTGATTTTGTGTCGTGTGCATAAGTGGTCAATACATCCTTTCAACAATCCAAAACCCCGTCTATAGTCACACACATCCCTAAATCTTGACAAAAGTATTGGATGTGACTGATATTAAATATAGCATCTTAGTTATTCAGTCCATGTCTCACTTCTAAAATCATAAATTAGCAATACACTAAATATATCTAGGATCCTTGCAGAACCCTTCCTGCTAACCATCTGTTTTTCTGCCGTATAAAGAATTACCCTAAACATATTTCATGTTTTCCTGTGTATCACATCACTTAGTAAGACAATTACACACATAAAGTAAAGAAATTCTAATATCTACAGCAATGGTGTGGCTGAGCAAGAAGAATTAGCCATGTTTAATGGGTCCGACTGAGTTACTACTTCCTCTTTATTATATTTTAGCCCAAAACAGAGACAGAAAGAGGGTCCGAAATGTAAGCTTAGTCCACACTCCAGACAAAGGACACGGTCCAGGGCACATCCGTACAACGGACGAAGCAAAATTAGCGCTGCTGTATTGCGCAAGCGTTGCAACTGCGATGTAATTACACGTTTCATTCTGGAAGCGTTGAAACAAGATTTGTGTGTTGAGATCTCATAAATTGACAATAATAATAAATTGCAGGAGTAATCAGCCGTACAAATGTCTGAGAAAATGAGAATAGTTTTATCGGTATAGCGATCAGACTACAGACTGGATGACCAAAGAATCGGCGTTCGGTTTCCCGTAGAGGAAGGAGATTTTTCTCTCAACAGCGTGCTCCCCTTGGACTAAAGCAACGGAGGCTTGACGTCCACCTATTCACCTGAATCTAGCAGTCCGGTTAGGATACCTAGAATTATACGTCGACTTCTTAAACGAATTCATGGTGTAGTTTAAACTGAGGAAAAATTTTACTTTTTACTTATTTACATTTATATAGACAAATTACATACTGAAACATAAAACCGTAATGAATTAACAAAAGAGTTACTCAAGCAATCAATATACTGAATTTGTTCTCATGGCCATAAGAGCATGACTTTATTTCATAGTAATATTATTCTTAGACTCTCGAAGCCATCTTTCTGTTTTCTCTCTATAACCACTGCAAACCTCCTCCTCTTGCCTCCATCCATTACTTCTTTAATTCCTCTTATATTTTCCTTCTTACCTGCACAGCCTTTATTTCTCTCCTTCCCCGCCACATTTATCCCCTGTCACCCCCGCTATATAGACTACAGTACATTACGTTCCTCGACGCTATGCTCCCTACACATAATCACCTCCCTCAACCATTCCCTTAAAAAAAAATATTTTTATTTAGATCATATCCAGAGCCTTTCATTTATATCAATGTTCTTTCTTTCGTCATCTTGGCGTATACTTCTTTCCCTTTTCTTTCATAAAGTTTAGAAATATTTCTGTACCATTCTTCTTTCTTCCTGGTCTTGTGTTTTCCATTCTCATACTGAGAATTCTGTTTAATAAGCTCCACTTCTTCTCATCCGGTACATTTAAATATTTCCTCCGCTCAATAAGAGGCATTCCCCTCAATTGTCAGTCATCATCTCACTAATTCTGCTTCCCCAATTTCCCTTTGTAGGCATATACACGTATTTCATCTGTCTTACAAACTGTGTCTGCGAACGCTAAATCATATTCATGTACTAGCTTTAAGTTGCTCATGCCTACATTACGAGCTTCTCGTTTCCTCTTGTCTTCCACTGACCAGCAGTATTGGGCATCTTACAGCAGTTTCATCTTCCCCGTTATTACACACAAAGTTCCAACGGCAATGCGCAAAAATGACACTATCTAAATTACTTTAGGTTAATTTCAAGTATATTTCTTCAGGTTAATTTAAAGTATATTTCTTCTTAAAATGTTTAATCTGGTTAGTCGTATGCTGTGTTGATGACTGCTTTATGCACTGCATTCCAGGCCAATGTACAAATAACTACTGTGCACACACAAAAGAAAAGTTCACACTGGTAGGGACAAACAAACAAGTAGCCGGCATAGCTCAGATTATATAGCGATATCCTACGGTTTAAACTATCGGAATTCAATTCCCGGCAAAGCCAACACATTTTTTTGTATTCGACTGCATCCAGACAGGCTTCGGAGCCCACCCAGCCTATCCAGTGGATACGGGGTCTCCTTCCCTCAGGGTTAAAATGTCTGGGGCGTGAGGCTGACCGCTCATATCTATATAGTACCGAGGCAAAGATTCGTGGAGCCATACCTCCACTGTCCCATACATCTTCATAGTATAGTGCTTAATTAATTACACTAAGGGACAATTTCACCTTCTTGCCCTATAAACAAATTAAAATCTTAGATGCAGGATTTGTGGTTCTGACACCGGTGGTTGTGAAGGGTCATGTCTCATGGAATATAACGACATGCAGTCCATTGCAATTCAACTGACGTTTTGAAGGAACATGTTGACATAATCTTCAGGGTCGAAAAATAAGCCATGGAAGAAATCAGTGTGAAGTAGGTTTTAGAATGCTCGCCTTCTTCTGATAAATATTAATTCCGTTAGGCGCGCAAAGAAACTACCAACAGAATACAGCAAGCGACGTTTAATTCTCAGAAAGGTTTCTGAAGAGCTGGAGAAAGTTATAGACTCAAGACACTCTAAACGACTAAATGAGACAATCGCCAACAGTCTTCTAGTCCTCTGATCTCCATGCCACACAATGGCACAGTTCCGTCTATTAGATAATGTTGCAAGCATCCCTTGGTTATGCATTTCATCGATTAGCGATAAAATGCGCCTTCTCTACAATTCGATTCATAGCAAACGAATTTTCTAGATTCCAGGAAATAAGTAACTTCGGCCAACAAGCGACATTTGAAACTAGAAAGTAGATATAACGCAAGGTAATTTTCTAATCATGTCAATTTCCTTAGGTGTGCCTAATTTAGTCCAGGAGTACAAATATTTCTACAGCTGTCCATCATTGTGACGAATCACAGCGTTCTCTTAACATGCACTGTGTTTACAGTTATAAAGGTTATAACCAATGACAACATTAAATTATATATTTAGTGCGAAACATTAAACAGAAAAGGATATATATGTTAGTATAATTGAAACAAATCATATGAAAACGATAGAAAAACCAACTTCAGAAATATCATTAAAATTAAATGTGTTACACCTGAGATAATTAACATGGTCCACATAGCAGTGATTTAGTGAAAAACTGTCATGAACTATTAGACGTTTTTCAGATAACCACGAAGCAAAAACATTTGAAACAGAGGGGAGAGTGTAGCGGAGAGAATTCAAGTGGCTTACTTAGATCCCACCAGGCTGTTTGTCAGCACAGAATAACTAATATATCATTTTCTCGTAATTCAGATATGAGAGTCGGCTACTAACATTATTAAGGTACACTCAAGTTTCAAGACATGATATAGGTAGCATTTTAAATCAGATCCATCTACTGATCTTGTTTTCTGCCCTTTCCTCGTCAAATTGAACTTTCGCCAGAAAAAGTACCGAGCTGCAAAAGAGAAACATTATATACACGTAGAACCGAAGTTTTCAGCTCAAAAAGATTCGGGCATGTTTACATTATGCACTTAAGACGGTATCGGAAAACCAATTGAATATATTTCATTACTTTTTAATAATTATTTAGGAATTATGGTATTATGAAACAAATCCGTAAGTCATAAAACATTTAATCTCTACGTTATTTATTTCTTTCCGGTCTAGAAAACCGAGATTAACGGTCGTGGGGATCCGTTGCGCTGAACTCGAGACACCCTCTATTCGCAAAAGTTGGCACTAACTTCGCCGACAAGAGGTGCTCGGTCGGTATAGTTCGCTTGCGGACTACAGGCCCCAGAGTTATGTATTTCGTACGAAAATAAGTTTGAGTCTATTAATATGAAGTTAAAAATGGTAAAGTTGTCCTGTGCTTATCTTATTAAGCACTACGCTATGAAGGTGTATGCGGGGATTTGACACATAAATTCACATTTTCTTGACCTTGTCACTAGCTGGAGGATGAGTAGTCAGCTTCACGCCACGCCTTGTACCCACTGGGCTATTAATATAAATATATTTAAAATTTGGAGCAGTATATATGAGTTTTGAATAGGCCTTGGGTTGCAATTCATCTAGAAATAGAGTATAGGACTGAACTTCAATTTCGGTATAAATTACAGTATTGCACACATATCAAAGTCGATGCACGTAGAGTGCGGTTCGAGCAGGCGATCAAACTGACAGGCAAAGAGAGCAGAAAAATTCGTATTTGCTTTTCAATCCATTATGGAAAGAACCTGAAGAAGGGCTGTTGATCCAGAAAACAAAGAATATAAGAGTGAAAATATCCATTAGTGAGCATTACACTCTAAAGAGACTCTTGTTAAAATGTGTTTTCTTATTTAAGTTTATTTTCCGTGCGGTAAAATTTCTGATAGACGATATATTATTTAATAGCACTTTTTGGGGGAAACTTATGAATGACGCATGGTTCAATATTACAAAAAAATGCGGAACTGGTCATGTGTCTTCTTCATTATGACAGCATTACAGCAGAACTAATGTATTAATTATATCTTAAGGTTCAATTTTTACTTAGACTCGAAAATTGTTCTAAGGTGCTCACAAAATGCAAGATCTGATTATGTAATTAAAGGCAAAATGTAAATTTGTCACCAAGTTTTATTAGTTAAGAAGTATGGCATAAAGACTTATGGGGAAGTGGAGTTATAACTCCACCATTATTGATCTCGGCATTAGACGGAGATGAGTGGCCAGCTTCACATCCTCGGCCGATTTACCATTACGGTACCCACTGAATATGAATTTGGGTGGGCACCATAGTCTGTCTGGAAGCTGTGAAGAGAAGAACTCCTACCCCTGCCTTGAATTTAACCCAGGCCGTCCAGCTATATCGACTGAGCTACCCTGGCCCCGACTTAATTGCACTATCTACCAAATAATCGAATAATTTCCTGTCCATCCATTTTGTCTATGCGTACTGTATAATCACCAATATCATGGTGTAATTTGTACAAATTCCTTCTGGGTTCCTTAAATATTTTGCTTCTCTAATATTGCTATTTCAAAATTGTCTCTTACCTGTAAAGGTTATGATCCAATTTTTATATAAGAATATCGTTGCTGCTTCTTGTTATTGCTAGTGAGGTGGGACTAAGTCCCTTGTACTGCGGTCAATTCTGGCCTATTGTACCAGCCCCAGATGATATGTGAGGGTGATTGTGGAGCAATTGGTGGAATGAAGATAGGTAGGGGAAACCGAAGTACTCGGAGAAAATCTGCCCCAGCGCCACTTTGTCCACCATAAATCCCACTTGACCAGACCCTGGATCGAACCAGGGCCGTCGCGGTGGGAAGGCAGACACTAACCGCTTGAGCTATTGCGCACCCATCACCGTTGCTGCTTAATGTGTAAAGAGAGCTCTTCTAAGAAAAAATGATACGAACTGAAGATAGCAATGTACCCTTATGATGGCAGCTGTCAACCCAAATGTTGACAACCACTTATCCGGCAAGACGGCGAGAGAATCTAAAAGACAAAAATATGAAACTTCAGCACCATGGAAACCTCTGATATCATATAGATCGTGTTTTAAAAAGAGATAAAGAGGAGAACATATGGAGATGGTGGGGGGAATGAAGTGACAGGAGGACACTTTTACTGTTGCATTACACAGCTCTCTAACGTACCACGCAGAAAACACCGGTTCCCAGTTACTCCATAGTTACGTGTTAGCAACGGACATGTTTTCAGAGCCGTTCTCTAGCAACGGCTGTCTCTTCTGGCTTCTCGGTTCTTGCCTTGAGCAAATCTACCACAATATTAAAGCAGATATTACAGTTAAAACATGAAGCGTGCGGGCTAGATTAATTTGGTTCAGGATAGAGACTTGCGGCAGGCTCATGCAGAAGCTATAAAAATATTCGGCTTCCTAAAAGTGATGAATTTCTTGACTAGCAGAGCAAATATTAGCTTCGCAAAAAGGAGTCTGCTTAGTTGAAGCTACATCTCTAACACTTTTCTCTTCTGGTGAAGTCTACCAGCATTCGTACTTCATTTCTTCATTACAACAGCGTTCATATCAGGCAGCTGCCACCTCAAGAACCATGTCCTGAGATTCATTTGACAGCGCAATTAGGATGCCCTGAAATTTCCCACACTCTTCATCCAAATATCGTGTCAGAAGTACAAAAATGAGATACCGTAAATTGCTAAAATAAAAAAATGTGTTAGGAACCTAAATCCACCATTCTTACGCCAGAGGAAAGTACTGCGTTCTCTTCCAAAATATTCTACTGCTTCCTCTGTGATCTAATACCAATCAGTCTGCTTCTGTACACCGGCACTCTGCTCTTGAAGCAACAGAGCTACTTGAAAAGAAATATGATGATTCGAAACCTGGCTCCACAAATCTGGTGTGTCTGCGCTGATAACAGACTGGCCGTTCTTAATGCAGCGTTTCTTCATAAAAACCAAATGGTCATCTGCAATTTCTAGGAACTTCTTTTCGCTGTAAATCGCGGGAGAAGTTCTGTGAACCCGAGAGTATCGTATCGTGATTGCATTCTTGTGAATATAGTCTATTCAATTTCCTACAGTTGCATTTAAATTATCTCCCTGACTTCATGTGTTCAGGCGAATAGACCCTGCGAAGTGAAATGTTCAGACGAATATAACACCGCGAATTGACTTCTTCAGACGAATAGACACTGTAAAGTGAACTGTTCATAAGAATAGACAGTGCGAAGTGAAACTTTCAAACGAATAGACATTGCTAAGTTAAATTGTCAGACGAATAGCCACCGCGAATTGACTTGTTCAGACGAATAGACACTGTAAAGTGAACTGTTCATAAGGATAGACAGTGCAAAGTGAAACTTGCAGACGAATAGACACTGCGAAGTGAAATGTTCAGACGAATGGACACTGCGAAGTGAACTGTTGAGACGATTAGACACTGCGAAGTGAAATGTTCAAACGAATAGGCTCTGTGAAGTGGCTTGTTCAGAAGAATGGACGCTCTGAAGTGAACTGTTCAGACGAATAGACAGTGAAACTTGAAACGTTCAGACGAATAGATATTATGAAGTGAAGTGTTGCTTTCACAAATCAAAAACACAATAACACATGATTACACCAGCATGGTGCTGGACATTGCATGTTGTCAGAACTATGCTTCATAAAATATCTTTCTAAGATATCTGATATACTCATGTAATCACGTTTTTCGCGTCATTACACTTACAGGTGTGTTCGTTTGTCATCACTAAGAGTAGTGGCCAGGTTCCAACTGAATTTCTATGCAAACTAACAGAGGCATAGTGAAAACTATCGCTTAGAAACGGACGTAGAACTATATCTTTAAAAGTATTATTATTAGACACACATCAAACAAAGAGAAATATCCAAAGTAAATGTGATAATGTGAAAAAACCACTGATAAGGGCCTTTAGATGCCAAAGTAAGTGTTTGCTAAATTCACTGAGTGTTTTACTACAGCATCCAGCTGCACGTCACTTATTTTCGCTTCTCATTTCCCCATCTTACACGCAACTTTTGTTAAAATCGTTACACAAGATGCAAGTGACACGGCGAAATAAGAAGTGAAAATAACTTAATACACTTTTCACCTTAAAAATTTTACTGTATCCTGTGAAAAACATCATGACTTCAATGAGTATTCTGAATGTGCTTTTTCTGTTGAAAGGTCTCTTATAACATGCACTTATTCTACAACTTGTTAAATAGTTCCGAAATTTACATCTTTTGTATTCAGAAAACAGCTCAAAGTGTTTAACGTATTTTTAGTGCGACTTTCCACCTTCAATTAAGTGTCCTAAATATTTTTTGCACAATTCGGAAACCATAATTTAAATTATGTAAGATTTGAGGCTTTCACGGCGGTGACTATGAAGAAATCAGTCTTCTGGGATTTGGCACCGTGTATATGTGGTGTTAACCGACGTTNCTTAAATTCTCGCTTCGAATCATAGCCGTTCAGTACATCATCGGCTTGTTGGCGCTACTAAATAAAGAGGAGTCATATTTCACAGGCTTTACCTACCAACAGCCACGATTCTTAATCAACCTCAGGCTTTGCACCAGAATATTTGAACAAATCGGCGGTGGAAGGGGAACAAAGATGACCGCCAGGGATAGTTGAGCCTGATGGGGTTGTTCACAAGGGAAATCATGTCAGAAGAGTGGAGAATTCCATTTCACAGAAATTATGTTTGTCTTAGAAAAATGAGAATTTTTCTAGATTCTTGGATATTATGGTTTTATTTCATAATTTGAAGTATATCTCAAGGGTGAACAGACAGATGAAATAAGAAACATTTCCTCCGAATTGCGTCCCTCTGATATCAGAATTCGGAAAGGGAAATGCTTAAGCACACATCTATAATTATAGATTGGCAGTTTCCGTGCTGAGTTCAATTTGCCTAAAAATCTTCACTTGTTTTTGTTCGTCGTAGTTTGTAAATGATGATTAAATTTTTCACTGAGCAAGTGTGACAGCCCGGAATGTTCTATCAGTTACTTTTGCATTTTAAGAAATTAGGAGGGGTGAAATGTATGACTTCAATATAGGATAATTTGGAATATAGTTAGGAACACACAGTACATAGGTAGACACTATTTTAAAATACTCCTAGCGGTCAATAAATGTGAGTTAACAAGCTGTAATACCTGCAGTGCGAAGTAAGAGTAATGAAAGTTTTTACTTAAAATAATTAAGACTATAAAACACGTTCTAAAGATTCAAAGGCAGAGAGAAACTTCCCCAAAGTATTTGTTGACACTGTTGTTCAGGAAATATTCTGTGAGCTACTCGATGGCGCTTTCAGTAAAGGAGTCTGTACTGCGGTTGGTAGGATAACAGGCGAATGAAAAATTCTGAAGATTATGGAAGGAAACGTTCGTTTGGTTAACTGTCTGTAGAAACTGAAGAAAATCACAAAAATTTTCAGTCCAAGATTCGAACTGATCACCGCCGAAGTAGAAGGCTGAATCGACAGTTCTAGATCAACCTGTTAGGCAGTTCACAAGTTATGCCAACAGATGTCATATTCTGTCAGATATACAAACTGTTGTAATCGTAGAAATTTATCACTCTGGAACCACACGCCTCTGCCCAAACTTAATATGTGTGACACTTGGCACTTGAAGAGTTAAACGTAATGCCAACAACTGAAACCTCAAGTCACTGTAACCTAAACACTAGCATGTGAGAACGAAACAAGTTTTAACCCATGCATCGAATTTTAAATCAATGTCAAGTAATTTAAATACGATTTTTATAATATTAGATAGTAAACAACGATAATGCTGCGAATTCGCCTCGAAACATACAGGGTTAATCTACATGCAGGGTTTAAATGCGTGTTACTGACAAGCTAATTAATTATAAACTTACATTTAACAACGGATAAAGAACCATTAAATTCGTACACAATATTTACAGTGTAAGCAGAAGGAAAATGATTTAATGAAATTTAATACAGCCTTTATTTTAAATATTAACAACTCAATAAATAATGGCATAGAAGGCAATTCTCTGCACTAAGTCTTCCTGTCTTACAGACATGCCGCCACCCGTATACAAGGCTGAAGTCACATTACACGCGCAGAGAAGAATGTCCCCTTGTCATTACATATATGAAGGGGGGGGGGAGGTTCTGCTGATGTATGCATGAGACGATGTAACTACGATATGGTTTCTCTCCAGAGGTCCCGGGATCGATCTGAACCACTCAGCTTTCAACTCACGTTTATTAAGTATATAATTCGGATAGAAAACTTTATCGAGTTTGCAGCAGATCCTGTAACTTATCTCTGTCGATGCTAACGTACACAGACACGCAGACAAATGGTCTATAAAGTAATTTCTCAAACTGTACTGTGAGACCAAGACTAATTCTAAAAGAGATTACCGAGTTCCCAAGGTTTATTTGAAATAGAAATGTATCTACCCACAATTTTTAAAGCCAGTAGGGTTCATTGCAAGTGATTTTAGAAAGAGATAGCTGCAGATAAGAAAATATTTTGCAAATTATCTGTGACTTCACAGGAATATTTCATATCCTGATATAAATGTAGAGAGGCTATATAGCTATTTAGGTTTCTGCTGTAGCCGCACAGCATGGTAGGGATCTGTAACAATACGCTGAACTGCATTTTTCACTAGCAGGAAGAAATGAGTTGGAATGTAAATTTATATGTTATTTTAGAATGTATAGTTGTGAAATTTGAAAATTAATTGACTATGTAAAGACAGTGTGCATATCATCTTCGGAATTATGACACAATTATACTCGGAACGTCATCTATAATCATCACCGCTATCATCAATATTTGTTAGTTTCGAACGTGAGATTTCCTTAAACTGATCTTTCCGTATTTTCTTTAGTTAAATTTCGGAGCATAGAAACAGAACATTTTTGGAATAAATTTTTCTCCATTAATTCTACTGAAAACTTATTAGTGGATTCTGTATTATAAAAACCAAATGTATTTGGGTTTGGTTGCGAATTCAGTTGAATTTTCTACACCACACTATGGGCCATACAAATATTTCTGCTGCTTAAATTTCTTTTCGCTTTTTTACACAGGGAGGCTCTTATTTTTGTTAACCTTTTCAAGGCTCTGCATTTACGACGACCGGTACACCGCCGGTTGCGAGGTGCATAAAACTTTTGCTGATGAATCAGCATATAAATCAGAGTTCTTGGTCTCCATGTTGGACTTTTTCTTTATATGCATTAATTTTACATACAGAATATCTTCTTACACTTAATTTAAAATTAAACCCCATTTTTGTGCCGCGCACTCTTGTGTATGTGTTGGTCTAAGAATATTTCTTTTAATAATATTGTATTTCTTACTGTTGTTTCCTGTCCCAGTTTTTATGCTGTACAAATTATTGTATATAATTTATTATCTCTGTAAATCCTTCACAATCAGGGCTAATCTGATATTATTTTTAAATATACATTCTGAATAAAATTACATGAGTTTTATAGTGATGACAGTCATAATTCAACTGAAGCCCTTATATTTATGCGTGAACTCAATAATGCCTGAATTTAGTTCCTCATTTACGTTCTTACTCAATAGTCGAAAAAGCAATTATAAATTAAGCACGAACAATGAAGCAAACAACACAGATCCACATACAATCACAAGAAAATATAATTCAACCTGCATCACTTAAAAGTGTAACCACTCAATCAGTTCAATCACGCCAACCATAATGCAGTGAAAATAAATATATATAAATACACAATAATGGAATAAATATGTTAAAAAGTAATACTTTAGAAATAAAATTACGAAATATAATTATAAGAAACAATTTAGATCCCAAATGCATCAGCATTCCTGCAAAGAACATTAGCGTCTGGAGGTTGGATATCTGAGGCAGTAATAAGAGTAGGTTCGTGGCTGGACACTCTCAAATTTGGGATTACTTTCCCGACTAAGGCATATACGTGGTGTCTGTCTCCTCTCCAAATCTCCAAGCAACTTTGGGGTCCATATAACCTCCTATCCAATGGCTGTCAGGAATCCTTCCTTCAGGTTAAAGCGGCAGGAGTGTGGAACTGACCACTGACCTCCATCTTGCAGCAAAAAAGAAGCGTGCGTTGAGATATATGGCCATTCTCGCACATATGTCCATTAAGTGGCGCTTAACTAAACAGGGACAGCTTAGTTTTAGTAATAACTGAATTCAATTATTTATTTCCACGTGCTCCCTCAAGAGCTACACGAGCCAATTGCAGAATTATCAAAACTGACTGACTTCATAGAACCGAGCCCTTCGTAGTAAGCCGCCAGATACAAATAAAAAATGTAGGAAATAGTGTTGCGTCAGAGGACAAGTACATAGTTACAAGACGTTCAAGTACGAGAATGTAGATGCATCATAAGCACAAGATTCTAATAACACTGAAGGTAAACAAATTCTGAAAGCACCCGTTAATCAAATTAACCGAAGTATGATATTAAAGAAACGATAGTCAAACATGTTCACAGTGTTATACGTTTCATTGGAGGCTACAGAGGAGGAAACAAGATATTTATTACGTGAAAAAAAGTACAAAAATACTAAGTATCCAATGATTCTGAACTGAATTTTGAAACGAAGAGCTTCTATAATTGAAGGGTAGGATACATTAGAAAATAATAATAAGAAGAAGACAAAGAATTAAATGTAATATGAAAAGTATAACTGTCATTTTCAATATATATTTAAAGCTGTCATTATATTTTTCTTACTGATAAGTCACCTGGTACCAAGTATGTTTTAAAATGCTTCCTGCCCCTCCCAAAAATCTCGTGCCTTCTTCTTGGTGGGTGCTTCACATTAATGACCAGGTTCAATGTGTACAGAAGTAGCACAGAGTTTCCTAAATGTTATCGAGTAGTGCCTGAGAATTGCTATAGGATATTTATATCAACCAACCATCCTCACGTTACAGCCACAAGATTTTACGTGTGCTGTGATCTACCAAGCGAGGAGATTAATGTAATTAAATTGTGACGTCATGGACCTTTTATGAGGGCTGCTAATCTTCTGAATTAGACAAGTGTCAGGATCAGAGTTCAGCGGGAAATGGCGCCCTCCTCATCGGGTACACAACAAATGGAATACTGACTAATGACGGTGGCACTTTCTGCTGAACTGCTTTCTTAATCTCTGTGAGTAGGCCTACTGGATAGTCTCTGTTTAACGGCATTCGATTAGTTCATATGTTATTTAACGACGCTATTTCATATTCAGAAACTTGTGTAACATTTAATGAGATGAAAACAGAGGAAGGAAGTTCGAATATATTTCCATAATGGTATACTTTACAGATAACAGCTCTCCCCAGTATCTTCATGAATTTTATTAATAATATATTCAATTATCTATCGCCATATTGAACACTATATTAAAATTGATTTCAGTTTTTAGAGGAAGGAAGCCGATAAAGTTATCTTTAACAAATGGAATGGCAACACAGTCAAGTCACGGTTTCATAAAATAGTTTTGCGGATCACAGATAGATAGAATAGATACAGATACATAAGAATTGAATTATTTTTGATATCTGAATTGCGTAAAATAAATTTAACATATCAAAAACATTTGTTCTGTCGTTAGAGTACTGCGTACCTTTCTTGTTTATATTAAGGGTGTGTAAGTTTTTAGCACTAAATAATAATCAGGTAAATAAAGAAGTCTATCTACTGGGATATAATGCCGTGTAGTGCACCGAAAATCAAGCGACGTTTCGGAGGAAAACGACGCCTCCACGTTCAAGGTTTATAAGCCACGCAAGAAGAAGCTATGAAGCAGAGCCTTAAATCCTACAGTTATGTAAATAACTTGAGTAATTCTCTTACACTGTTCATTGAACACCTCTGATAATAATAATCTGAGGTCGAAACATGTCCAGGAGTTACTTAAATAAATGAAAAAAATGCTGTTTCACGTTGTAATTTGACAGCGATTTGCTAAGTTTTGAGAACATGCTCATGGGCCGGAAGGGCTCTTATGGCCTGCTTAAATACCTTTCTAGCATTCAGCTTGTTGAGAAAGGACAATCAGAGAATAGGAATGATGCTAGTCGATAACCTGGAGTTCTCTGCGGGACCCGGTTCAATCACGGATACATTCATCTCCGTTTGCGCATGTCTGTGTTAAAAGTTTGCGGGGAAGAAAGCGTTTACAAGCTTCACAAACGTATTGATTAAATCTCTTTTTCGATTTACAACTGAGTAGGTTCCGTAGCGACGGGAGTTAAAATTGTTTGAGAAGAATTAATTTCAAAGCATGTAGCAGGAGACGACGGGGCATGTTTTACTCTAACATTCCAAGAAACTTCGGAAAACTTATTCAGGGCATTCGTTTTTTTTTCTGCCAAGTTTCGAATTTAAGTCTCTCCGATTACGAAGCATGGATGTTAACCACTATACCAAGACGTTCGGTCATTTCGCAAAGGGCCGAATTCTGCTGCTACAAAAACTGACCCCTAACGTGGGACCATTACATTCCTCAGACCGGGCAACAGTCGAGAAACCAATGGGCGCAAAACTGGACTAAGAAACTCAGAACAAATAAATTTCTTGGCTCCATGTCGCGATGGATGTTCTTTTGGAGGAAACACTCACAAACGAAGTATTATTAGAGACTTTCAAATTACTTTCTAATAATAATCTGGCGCGGAATACTTTGTTTAGAAGAAAACACGAAAATCTAAACGTCCATGCGCGTGGCTTAAATCCATAAACGTTTCCGTGAATGTCGTGTGTAAGACATGAAATGTAGGAATTCTTAAGAAGCTTTCAGAACTACAGAGTTTCATGGAACACTACCAATAAGAAGATAAATGGTGACATATTTGGTGTTAAGGTTGAGATGCTAATGATTTATGCAGAGGTTTAAAAGTGCACTCGGTTTATGCCTTATCAATAGACGTGGAAACCTCTTCAACTGTTTCCAGTATTCAGCAGAGGAGATTCAGCTCATGTGTGAAGAGTTTAAAATTCTTGGAATATTCTGTGCGTAGAGCAGTGTTTGTGTCTCAAGTAAACACAATTTCAAGTGAATATAACTTGTGCTTCTTAGATAGCCACTGATGATTATCATCATGTTTAATCTCTTCGGCCTGTCCCGGCTATAATGATTATAATTATTCCTTCCTTTTTTGAACATTCCTTGCACTTCGATTTGTCTTGATGAGGCAGCTTCCTTATTTGGTTTTCAGGGAATATTTCCAAATATTATAGTTTTTTTTTAATTTCTTTATTATTACATTCAAATCGTATATTCCGAGCTATTTTCAAATATCGTCATTATGTTCTCTACCCACCATTACATGTCGTGGATCACCCATTTTTGCCGTCAATGTCTTTCTTGTACATGTTGTGATCTTCTCGTTGGTAACACCATGTTGTGGTCTGGTAGGTGGGTACCAACAATTCGGTTGAAGGCCAAATTTTTCGAAACTGAAGATAGAAGCAATATATTCCATCGAAATATTGATACCCGCCTACTAAATTAAGATCATGATGTCGTAAGAAAGAAGACCACAACATGAATCCTGATCATTGCAAAAATTTAGAATCTTATATGTTCTTAATAGCTCTTTCTTTGATGTACAAAATTGGGATCGATAGTGTGACATGTCAACGCATTGCCGGACAATGTTGCAGTTTACATTAATGGGAGTCAGGAGGGTTCAGCAGCTGACAGTACAAAGACGAGAATGGAGCACGTCCTTAGTGAATCGTCAACATTAACAGATTAAGACAGAGGAGTACAAAGCGATTGAAGGCGAAATAACAATAAAACTTCATGGGGATTTGAAGCGCTGGTTGCTCTGTTGAGATCCATTGCCAGAAGACGATTAGTGAAGACGGAGAATTCTAGTGCCTGTGCAACGTGGAACTGTAAATTGTGTAAACCAGCGTTGTATTATTTGTAATTAAGGGAGACAGCGTAACCAAAGTGCTAATAAATCCGATCACCCGAACTAGAGCCCGTTATTTTCGCCACGCGTACCCCCCTATACGTGACAGTATACACTCACAAGGACGCCCAATTTTGAAAGGAATTTTGTAAGTTTTTTTTTTTTTCTATTTCCACATTAATGTGAGTTTTACAGTTTAATACAGCTGTTGAAATCTATTTGACTTTATGTTGGATTTCAGATTGTTAAATCACTGGCTATAAATATTTAATCTCTGCATTGTAACTGCATATAGCTCAGTAGAAATACAATGAAGTTTCTCATGAACCTGTTTGTAACGGACTTACTACTACCTTCTGGCTTGGTTTGCCCTTATATCCTGAAGATGGAGGCAGTAGTTTCTACTGAAACAAAGACGATCGTTACCCTTCATCTACTTTTACATTAACGTCAGCTTCTCACCCATAACCTCTGTGTTTCTGAAGCCTGTACGTACTTTGCGATTTCAAACATCATATAGTGAACACTTTATATATTTATGATGAAAAGTCACAATCAAGACAACCACGTGGTACGTAGTTATTGAAGGTCAGATCTACAAATTTACAATTCTGCTCCTCAACTTTTCTAGCTTCTTCATTTCCTTAATGGATTTTTTCCAATAATATTTTAAGTGGTATCCACATATTCTTTTAATAGTTGGGCCTAATTATTTCAGTCTCAAAAAAAAAAATTCCTACTCAGAAGAATACCATGCAGCAAAGATCCGAGTAAAATTAAGAATATATGCAGGAAACAACATTCTGAAGCAGACTCTATACCGTTAAACTCCAGTATTCGTTGTATTCTTGTGCTTCCTCAGATATATTTCGCTACCAGGCGTAACTTTATATTAGCTTTCATTTTGTATTCTCAGGAATACAGAAATTAACAGACATAGACCTGGTTCGATTTTAGACACTATTGTGCCAGAAATTTCGACCAATATTAAAACTTCATTCGTACATATATCATAGTTTATACATAACAATTTTCAATATTCCAAAGAAACTTCTGCCTCCTTTTCCATAGTTCAAAAAGTCTTACATTTCCCTGACCACGGAACTGTGACTCAAGAATTCTGCGCTTGCTAACTCAATGTTCTATTACACTACATACCTTACGTTTTCCGATTTATGAAAATGTATGTAAATTAGAGGAAATATACTTAGAGGGGTGATTTATGCAGTGAGTTTTCTAGACAGCGTAACCACAAAGCAAAACAAGTTGGACCAATTTGACGGGGGGAGCATCAGGTTCTTCCGTCTTCAGTTAGCGCTCATTGTTTCACGATATTTGGGCCTAACGCAGTTTTCCTTAAGAGACTGTGACAAAATTTATAAAACTGGCTTCATCCAGGGAGACTTTAATTTATGATTACGAAGAGACAGAAGGGCAGATAGACTGAGGAGAAACTATTCACACTGTTGTTCTAAAGATATAAAAAGAGCTGTAAATACCAGCATCAGTGTTTATAAGAACTTTATTCATTCAAGAGTAAAGCTAATGCTTCAGTACTTCCTTTAAAGATGGAAGCCTTTTTTCGTTCTAGTCAAATCGTCACTTCATGGCGTCCTACAACTTCCTGATTATGTAATGACGAGTGACATACGGCAGATCATGAGTTATGAACCAAAAAGAATAACTAAGCGGTTGACGTGGCAAGAGTTAGGTACTATTCCGAAATTTCTATTGGAAAGTCGGAAGAAAAGAAACACGAAACAATTCAGCCAGGACATCGTTATCCTTGGTGGGATATACTCGTAAACCTGGTATTGTCCAAATCCGAGTTATTACTGAGTTAACCCGCTCGTCCAACTCTTATTTCAGCTCGTTCTTGAATTTGATTAGCGAGACCTTGCAGCGGAAACAGAGTGAAGCTGGCACGTGTACACGAGCAGTTGCATTCGGTTTTCAGCTCGGTTACTAGAATTATTAGCATTCCAGCAGCTATCGAGCGACAGGACAGCCAGGATATGTAGAGTGGAAAATGTGGATATGTCGAGTACAATTTGTTTTTTACTTTCTCTCTCTCTCTCTTTTTCTTTAAATTAGAACTCGTTATTCATCGGACCGACCGACAGGATGACAGAAAGTTTGCGTTCTAGGTCTGGGCTCGTAATAAAGTACAAGAATTGTAAGTAGGTGACAAGCGAGACCTGAACTCGTTGGAGTAATTTAAACGCTTTAAGTGAGATCTGTCAACTACATGCTCTGAGGGAAAAGAATAGAAAATAAGAGGAGAGACTGCACATAATATGCCCCAAATGTTGACTGGGGAAAAAAAACTGTAAACTCTAGAGAGAAATGTAAGAAGGAAGAATGCAACTAACAAAATAAAGTAACAAAAGAAACTAGAAAGGAAACAAGCAAAAATGAATAGAAAGGAAGAAGGGAAATAAGAAAATTAAAAAGAACTAATGAATGAATAGAAGAAAGAAACAGTAATTTCTATCTTATGGATGGAGATCCAGTAGCATGTGATATGTAACTATTAATCCAGAAAACATAGGCTTCTAAACAACATTGTATAATTCTGCTGAGATTTCAGGCCACTGTAAAGTAATTTGATGCTCATCAAGAAATTAATCTCGTTGCGAGTACTTGAATGCCCATTACCAAACCTCTTGTACTTAAATACCTACTTCACATTCACTCAGTGCACCCTTCTCTCAAGGACAAGGCTCTGTCGAACGAAATGTTGCATTATAATATTTATATCATGTATGCAGGACATCACACTATCGACTTTTAACTTCAGCGAAATTCACTGCCATGTATTCCTTGTTGTGCTTATGTGTCGGATCACCAAAAGAGGAACCCAAAATAAGGGATAACGTGCAAAATTCTAGCCTTACTTCTTGTTACAGGTCACAAGCATTCGGACTTCTGTTAAGGCGATTCAATGAAGAAATATATTATGTTTGTTACTTAACGACAATTTAGGTAGCGAGGCTACATAGTGTCGATTATAGATGTTTAATGAATATAAAACGGTTGCATGAGAATTGGCATGAAAAGCAGAACTAATCGGAGAAAGCCTGCCCCAGTACCAATTGGTCCATCACAAAATTCCACATTACCTGAGCTGGGATAGAACCTAGGTCGCTGTGGTGGAAAGCCGGCGACTAATCGCCCCAGCTACGGCACGACTCCAGATGTAGCAGCCATCAGTTAAAAGAAGAAATTCACGGGAAAATAATAGAGTCTCAGTGGGTGAAACTTTTGAACACCTACATATAACTGAAAGGAAGTTATTAACAAAGATGCCACAGAAATAGTGTGATTGGATTCAGCTCGCTGAGATAGGACACAGTGGCTCTGTTGATCAGTAGCACGATCCTTCTTTAACTCTATATGAAGTCTAAACAGAGAAGACATTATGAAAGCTGGAGAAAATGGTGAAATTTAATATCTAAAATTAATACACCTTTTTTTTCTGCTGGTAGGGGGGATTTTGCGTACACTTTAACCAGGATGTTCGTTTATTACTGACTTTTTCAGGCATACTTCTTAGTTCAGACTGAATCTCTAGGAAGTCAAGTGAATAACCAAATGTCTGCAAACGCAATTAATAATGGGATTCAGTTCAGGATTCCTTAGTTGTAGAGACGCATATTTTGTTGCAAAACTGCTCACATTGCTACTAGAAGTGATTTGTTCTGAACATTTCACATCTCACTGAATGCAATTTCACCTATTGTCACTAAAATCTGTTAGCTTAAATACAATTCCTTTTATCACCCATATGTAGTTACTAACTCATGAAGCGGCCTCCGTAGTCTAGAGGTAATGTTCCCACTTCATAACTCGTAGTACGCGGTTTCAAATACCCGGCGGAGGTCGTCGAATTTTTAAGGGCGGAAAAATTCAGGGAACAAGTCCTCCGGGAGGGACTTTAAGCCGTGGATCCCGTGTCGTAACTTTATGGCACGTAAAAGAACCTCATATCTACAAAGGAGGTCACTGAGCCAAATTAACGGACGTTTCCCGCCCAACAGCAGTCTCTAATACCTCTGGTAGAAGGGGGAAGCATTATAGATACCTCTCAGCTAGTAGAGCCGGTCTCGCTGGCTGGGCGGGACTGATGGTAAGCACCAGTACCGGTAGGATATAGAGACTGGTAGAAATCATAGAGGGAAGCACAATGGACCAATACAGGTCTAAGTGCACGGGGAAACCCACCCTCTCCAATAAGTAACTAACTACTAACTCATGAATGTTATGAACAGGGACAGCTGCAGTATCACGAATTTGCCAAGAGTGTTACCTGGAAAAGTGATTCAATTGATTATCTGTTCCCTGGAGTAACTTGGGACCATATCAGTCACCTATCCAATGTGTGCAAGGAGCTGTACCTACTGGGATAAAGCTGCTAGAGCGTGAAGGTCATCGTTTACCTCCGTCAAGTACCAAGAGTATGTATGTACGGAGCTATGTGTTCACGCCCTCATGTCCTCACTTGGTGGTCCTTACTTAAGCAAAGGAATAACTTTGCCTCTACTATAATAGTGAACAGTGCATTGAAATATGGCGAAGCTTTGAAATATTCTCATTTCACAGAGAATTGCTACTATTTGTATTATTATTATTATTATTACCTTCCTATTTTGCTTGTGTTTATTTTATTTCTTTTTCTTTCCTCGTCCCGCTTTGTAGATGACCTTTGGGCTGGTAAGTGCGCAAGTAAATATTAATTGCATTATTATTATTATTACTATTATTATATACCAGATCTGCTCGATTTCTGTGTAATCAAAGGAATTCAGATGAAACGATTCAATAGAATCATTCTTAGACCTTTCCTCAGATCACACCCCACTTCTAGTAACCCTCTATTCACACATAATTGAAAAAGTAAAAGGGCCGTCACTGTATAACAAGCGTACAAA
>NW_019725423.1:2671694-2696247 GCF_002891405.2 Cryptotermes secundus
CCATTCAATGGAAAATAGCGCAAATTATCATGGTTCCTAAACCGGCGAAAAATCCCAGAGAGATTGCATCGTATAGACCCATAAGTCTTCTACCAGTTCTTTCAAAACTCTTGCTGAAACGCCTCACACCAATCTTAGAAGAACAGAAATTAATACCAAGCCATCAGTTTGGTTTCAGAAGCAAGCACGGTACTATTGAACAGGTACATAGAGTAGTGAAAGAAGCCTCCAACGCCCTAGAAGAAAAGAAGTTCTGTACAGCAGCCTTTCTCGATATTAGCCAAGCATTTGACAAGGTGTGGCACCAGGGACTCTGTTACAAACTAAAGTCAAATCTGCCCCATAATATGTTCTCCATCTTAAAATCTTACCTTACGCAAAGATATTTCTTCGTCAAACATGAAGATTTCTACACTGAAATCTACCCTATACTAGCTAGGGTACCTCAAGGCAGCG
The DNA here is from genome assembly GCF_002891405.2 of Cryptotermes secundus. NCBI lineage: Eukaryota > Metazoa > Arthropoda > Insecta > Blattodea > Kalotermitidae > Cryptotermes > Cryptotermes secundus. The sequence continues at coordinate 2,672,151 of NW_019725423.1, forward strand.
TACTAGGCCCGCTACTATACCTCCTTTACACTGCAGACCTACCTACTACCGAAATGACCATGACTGCAACATATGCTGATGACACCGCTGTTTTAGCAACCCATATGGATCCTGCTACGGCATCTAGATGTCTTCAAGAAAACCTACATGACATGCAAAAATGGCTAAGAAAGTGGAAGATCAAAGTCAATGAGAGCAAATCGGTCCAGGTAACATTTACTATGAAAAAAGGACAATGCCCGCCAGTTACACTAAATGACTCACAACTACCGCAAGCAGATGAAGCCAAGTATCTTGGCATACATTTAGATCGCCGGCTAACATGGCGGAAACATATCTTCAGCAAAAGAAAACAATTGGGCCTGAAAATTCGGCAATTGTACTGGATAATCGGACGAAGATCACAACTATCTGTTAAAAGTAAACTCTTACTCTACAAGGCAATACTCAAACCTATATGGACGTATGGAATATCACTGTGGGGAACAGCCAGCAATTCAAACCTGGAAATACTACAACGATTTCAGAACAAGGTTCTCAGAGAAATAGTTGATGCGCCCTGGTATGTGCCCAATACAGTGTTACATAAGGACTTAAGTGTATCTACAGTGCGAGAAGAAATTAAAAAGTGTAGTGCTAAGTACAGTCGGAGACTACAAGTACATCCAACCGAACTAGCAGCCTCACTACTAACCCATGAAGATTAAGTTAGGAGATTAAAAAGATTCAAACCGTCAGACCTATCTGATAGATTTAGCTAGTTTTAAGTGTATACATGCCACAAATCTTAAGGCATCTACTGGGATAGCCTTATTAACACTGTTAATGACATAGTCACCTCAGTCACCAAAAGTGCTCATTGTCCTTAATTGGACAGATTGTATGAATCTATCTCAAATAAAAAAACTATTATTATTATTATATGATTAACTGATATCGGCTGTTTATTTGTTTTTTGTGTGTTTGTTTGTTTGTTTATTTCTTGGAACATTTGTATTCGCTGTCTCGTAATTGGTCTCCTCTCTTCTGAGTCAGCTATAAGTAAATAAGCAAATTTAATTATATTAAACTCTTTCTATAATCTTGTTATATATCTACCATACTGAATATATTCAAATAAAAATACGAATCTTCGATATATTTGTATGATAGCAAAACTGTTTTTATGATAAGGATATCCATGACGTTTTATAGAATTAAATTATTCGTTATATTAATTCGATATGAAGTAAAATTAAATTATATCGACTATTTACACTACACACACTGCATCAAAATTTAAACAAAATATGTAAAATAATTTCGTAGTTCTAACATGCGGATAGAGGGACAGACAGACAGACGGACAAACAAATATATAAATTCACCTCGTGCACTTTGTGCAAAGATTTCATAAAAGGAAATAAGAAACAAACATTTTAAAGGAAAAATTTCCTCACCAGTTTCTCTAGTGCAGGCAACTGTATCAGGCAGACAATAGGAATGAAGAATTAATTCAACTTTGGTATACTCACTAAAGTTACTTGCAGAGCATAATTAAGAGGGAAGAAACTTACGTAAACGTATGAAGAGGAAAGAAACTTTAACTGAAGCGAAGCAGGATTGAGAACTGGAGGGGATAGCAAGGGGGGGCGCTTTAAGTTTTACAAACGGTACAAATGGAAGCTAAAGAAATGAATAAGAACGAAAACACGGAGAGGATATTACGAAAGAAAATATAGAATTTCAGGAAATGAAATGGGAACATGGAATGGAAGAAATGAATTGCGTAGGAAAACATATGAAGACTAAGCTGAAAATCTCTCTTTAAAATGACAGACGGCGTGCGTGCGAGTAACAGAGGCAAGATGGGGGTCTATCTGCCTCTTATTTTCTAAGGAATTACAGCCGAAATGCAGAAGCTCTTGTCGTAATGAAAATGCGGTCTAAAGCTATCTCAATATATCTAACATCCACATTGAAGACCGTCTGTCAAGAAACTGCTGTTGTTTGTTTGTTTATAACAGTTCTCTATCAAATGTAGACGTAGTGTATCGCTGAGTGAGGAACCGTTGGATGGAGCATTGGAAATGATTTGATATAAGTCGGTCATAAACCGATCTCTGATATATGACAACCAAAAATTTTACATTATCTGTTACTATTATTGTTAATACTCTTATTGTTATTATACCATTAACACTTTAATAATTACTTCTGAATTATTAAAGTATTAAGTACTCGATATGAATATGTCTCATCTTACAGAGTAATAGTTGGTGTGATTGACTTTATAAAATTTGTATAATTATTTAGATAACACAAGTTTCCTTGATTTGTCTTTTTTGCATTTACGTTTTTTTTTTTACTTTTCTTAGTTTCATCAAGCTTACTTTATAATTGGTATTTGGGCTGCTGTTTAAAAGAAGAAAGAAATAAAAATTGAATTACCTTGAATTTTAATTGAATGACACGGGATTAATGAAGTACTTTAAAATAACAGCCTCCAAATATTCATATGTATAAATGTTTTGCATGAAATATACAGATTTTTTTAAATTTTAAGTTCAATTTTTATTTCTGTTCTACTGTTTGATACTGCTCTCAGTAAACTGGACCATATAATATCAAAGGACTGAATAACAGTGAATAACGAATTGAAATGGATGTGGAAGGTAGCAGTCGTGGTCTTATTTGATGTAATTCCCTGAAACATATGTTGAAGGATTAAGGAAAACCACGAGAAACTTTGAAGACAATCGGTGCTACTAAGGGGATCTGAACCAAGCAACTCCCGTATACAGGTCAGATGTATGACCGCTTGAGCCAAGTTTCTAATTACTTTACGTTCTTATGGCCAGGACTGTCACGAACAAAATAGTCTAAGATGTGACGCCATGCAGTCTGGTGGAAACTTACCAATGTTTCCGAAGAATATATTATCTCCATTATTCCGGATCGAATTGTAAGCCTAAATAACGAGAATGCAGCAAGCCGTTCGGTACTATGGTTGCCCTGAGTTCTCTCCATGGAGTTAGAGCGGCCGGGACAAAAAGCTGACAAACCGCCTCACTTTAATGATAATATTACCAATGAGCCGAGCTTTACCTCCACTCTCCCATAAGTATTCGTGACGTGGTGCTTCATTATGTATAGGAACAACTTTACATCTCTGTTCGCTTTATGAAAAGAAAGCGTACGAGCGGAAATACGTGTCAGTGTAACGGCTTTCCTGGAATATTTTATCGGACATCAACTCAACGAAAGCTGTAAATCTGTTATTTAAATGAGAGATATTAAAATAAGAATGATTTTTAGTCAAATATAGCTTCATCATGTACTATTTAAAACCACAAAATGGTGGCAGGAGGCCACCCAACAATGATACGACATATTAACAAATCAGAGGCTATCGAAATGCCTGTCCCGTTTTCATTATTCCTATGATTTGCACCATAAAGATTAAAAGTATGTTCATTGACGTGGAATGTTACGATACGAAATATCCGAAAGCATACACTTGTTGGAAATTATCAGTTGTATGATTTCTCACAAAACAGAATATGAAAATCGGAACAAAACACAATCGTTGGATTTTTCTGACATATCGAACCCGGCCCTCAGTTATGTAGAGGAGCTGTCAAAATGGTGGCTTCCATGAATATGAATTATTGAAATCATATGCTTTGAACCATTCTAATTTCAACAGAAAGCATTCCAATAAACTGTGAAGTTGATTTCCTACAAAATAAGGCCTTTTCTCGGAAGAATACAGACAAGCAAACAGTTTAACATAATGCTTAGAGAACGCTGTCTTTGGTGACCAACTAAACTATAGAAAGTTAACTCTGCTAAAGTATTTTCTAGCGATCAGTCGTGTAAGTGTTGATCTGAAAACGACGTTACATAGATATCCTACCTCTCCATCTTTAGGATTCGTATCGATGTTGACCCTGGTGGTGAAATCGGATGAAAACTCCGAACCATGGGTTTCAAATCAACGCTGACACAGTTCTTCGCCATACAAGATTTTCGTGAACTTCTTCGTCATGAAGTTGTAGTGCCTTACAAAATTAACTGTAGTTAGTGTATTAATTCACAACTCCAAGAAGTTTACCTTAATTCTGAACTGGAAACAGTTCTGTTACATCTTTTATATTTACTCAGATGATCCCTTAAAGATATATTAAAAAGGTTAATTCATTATCCTCCCATTATGTTGAACACTGACAACAGTTTGAAGTGTATTTGAAACTGTGGCGTATTTGCTCAAAGCAAGAACTGTAAAGCCTGAGAAACGGCAGTTGTTAGCAAAAACAAGCAACAATAGAGATGTCACGATACGTGACGCGTGCTGCCGCTGATATACTCGTAGAGCGACAGGGTAAACACGTACGCGGTGACGTCACACAAAAATAGAAGAGGTGTTGCAAGAGGCGTTCTCTGTGGATCCGCTTTGAGACTATTACTCGACGGACCGAATTCCGTTCAGCGAGTCAGTCCAGTGTGGGGAGATCGTTCAGTGCTAACAACCTGGCAACGGAATCTGAAAATTTGTTACCAGGAAACGTCTAGCGAAAATATTGCAGGGGAATAGCGATTGTTGAGAGCTGTTACAAAGTAAAGACTAATGAAAGGAGACTGAGAAGACTTAGTGTGAAGTGAGTTTGTAGTGCGCAAATCAGCAGTAGTGGTATAGTTATTTGTAGTTACAACATGTAAGTAGTTAATAAATCTATTCACCAATTCAAACCCTGTCTGTAGTCACTAATACACGTGGCAATATAAATGATGTTTCTATCGATTTTATTCTTTTACTATTAGTTGCAACACCTTGAATTGAGGGTGCCATCTTTTGTATACTGCGTCAGTACGTCAGACTACCAGTTTGCCAATCGAGGTACACAAATACAAAGCTTCTCACCGTGCACGTTTCTTCATCATCCCCTTACATCCTCTCCCTTAAATACAAATTTTATTCGCAGCAAAATGCTCTCACTTTCTTCTCTTAAGGTGAGAGACTAGGTTTCACACCCAGACAACACAAAGTTTACAGTTAGTTTTGCATAATTTCCGAAAGTTGAAAATCGTTTCCAAGGATCAATTAAACATTCGCAATAGTAAGGAGTATTATATAAACTTCTGTGACTGTAACAGCCAATAAAGTAAGACAAACAGGCTAGGGACTGAACGGTCGGAGTTCATTTTCTGGAACTGGTTCACAAACCTTCTCTTCACAGCACGCCCAGAGAAGTTCTGCATGTTCGATCAGTACAGGCTTATTTCCTACTGAAGCACAAGCGAATTCTAGGGGGAACCGAGTTCTCATTTCTCTATACTTAGGAATTATAAACGCATGGAACATGACTTCCAGAACCCGATATGTCTACATGGCCTCACAATAAGCAGAGAGACAATTTTACCTTCCAACTGTAATTTCAAAGGAAAACGTTCATTTTAATTATCTTTTCAGTACAGCAAGACTCATTAGCATGAACGGCTAATCTTGTAGGGCATAGGTATAGAAAGAACAATATTAAGAGACTAGATTGACATCAGAGCTCCTCAGGAATATGTGGAGAAAAGAGAAATCTAGCCTCCATTGGGAATCGAACCCCGATTTATCGGTATTCTAGCCCATAGCCCAGTCCATGTACCGAGTGAGTATTACCATATTCTGTAACAAAACATCCTCATGAATTATTGTATTTGTGTGTTTCATTAAACATTTGGAGCCCAAGGAATCAGGAGCAGGCGAGATTTTATACAGAATTTGTTTTGTTATTTCAAAACGACGCAAATACAAATACTTCATTCCTTTTCAAATTTTTTCACCTTGTGCAAAAACTGCAGCCATATGTAGCCTGTACATTGTATTTTGTTACGACACAATGCTGATACAATTTTAAGGTAAAAGTTATAAATCGTAACGGGATCAATGTACTGAACCATATGCTAAATATCATACTCTACAGTGTTTAATTATAGTGAGAAATTTTCTGATAAAATCTATAGGCCTGAAATTGTATCTGATATCTTTATAAGAATCAAAGGTACATTAGCCCTATAACCACGCTTGAAAGCCATTCATATCAAACTCCATTCAACAGTTTAGGAATTCAAGTGACTAGACTGCCGTGGTAGCGAATTACTTACTTACTTACTCATGGAGCTGAGCCCTTCTGAAAGAGCCGCCAATTCTGCAGCTATTCAAGAATTTCCTAGCGTTTTATGGAACCCGAAGGTTAATTTCCGTGTTCAAAATAGTCCTCCACTGGTCCCTATCCTGAGCCAGATCAATCCAATCAATACCATCCCAAAATATCTCTCTAAGATCCATTTTAATATTGTCCACCCACCTACACCTTGGTCTTCCCAGTGGTCTCTTTCCTTCTGGCTTTCCCACCAATATCCTATACGCATTCCTCGTCTCCCTCATTCGGCCTACATGCCCGGCCCACCTCATCCTCCTTGACTTGATCATTCTAATTATACTTGGAGAAGAATATTACTAGAAATAGGGCATGATCAGCTGTACTGAGCCTGGATTGACAGAGGCTTTGTATATATTGTACATAGAACTAGGAATTAAGATTAAATTTGTAAATATATATAAATACTGACAATGGACTTACTAATACGGACTATGACTGACAAATGACACACCCGACCTCTCGTCAGAGAGGGCGCCCCAAATGGACAGAACAGTAACTTTCATACAAGGAAAACAAAATCTGGTCATGAGCCCCAGCCGGGGCTCGACACCAAGACAGACAGACTGACTGACTGTCAGTCGCAATGTAACTTGGGTTTGGACTTGGAGGGTTTCGGAAGTGAAATATTCGGAAATATGCATTATTTTATATATTTATAACTAAACACATACAAACCCGATCATTATATGACTCTCCTGACGAGTCAGAAACATCCTAAACAGCAGATTTCTCAGAAGTTCCCTTTGCAAGGGATGAGTATGCTTAAATCATGAAAACAAGGAACATACTTTATATTCCAGATCTTCATAAATCAGTCCCGAGATACCTGAGTTATAACACGCTTTCGGATATACTATGAGGTAAGGCAAGGAATTATGAATCCATTTTATCCATGCATACTTGTCCAAACAAAAGAAAACGTCCTTAAAACCCCATGAGAACAATTCATTTCGAATGAACTGTACAACAGTATACAGACTTAAGGTGCAGACGATCTGTCGTATTGTTTTACTTAGAGAAGAAACGGCAAATGCAGAAACATGCTTAACCACCGTAGTTCTGTTATATCACATCTCACAAATTCGCCAATTTTGTCAAACTGCACCAGGATACCCGAAAGCCAATTGTTCCAGACACTTGTTAAAGCTTGTCTTATTTATTCAACGAAGTACCGAAATATTCAAATTATTATGTAACTTGCAGGAATATGCATTAAAGCCAGTACTACCAAGAGTTTTAACGCTTATGATTATTCAAATCAAATCCAATGAATTTAGTTAAATACTTGACAATTTCAAGAAACCCATTTACAGTTAAATGATCTCATCATTGGTAACACCGCTATTTTTGAGCCACAATCTTCTTTTAAAGATTCTGCAAGATTTGTGTAGAAACCACCCGGTTTACAATTTGGATTTCGCAACAATAATTCTTTTAGAGAGCCAATTCTCCATTCTTGAGTTCAACCCTCAACCTGGCGAACAGTTTAAGCGAAATACACTGTGTAGAATATGATAAGGACAAATGTCAGACTAGCAAAGATACATAAGAAACATTGAAAATAGCGCCGTAATTGTGATTAACCTGACGAATCTGAATATTGGAATTATGAAACTGAAATATTGTTCATTACGTGTGTAACTGTGCTTAACCAATTAAGAACTACACCTTGAAGGCGTATGGGGGAGTGAATGTATAGATCCATATTCTTTTGGCCTAGGCACTCCTGGGTGTTAGTGATCAGCTTCACGCCTTGGCCGCTTTACCCGCGAGGAAAGAACCCCCGGTACCCATTGGATAGGAGGTTGGGTGGGCCATAGAGCCGGTCTGGACTACGTGGAGAAGAGAAGATTCTAGCAACCACCAGGACTCGAACTCTGACCCCTAGGTCGTCCAGCTCGCAGCCAGCCGCTATACCGACTACGCTATCACTGCTGTGTAATAAGTCTGAGAAATAAATGTATTCCTTATTGAGGATGACAATGCTCTTGGAATTACATCAGCTGCAGAAGTGTATCTGTTCGATGCTTTATATTATAGTGTTCATTGAACAATGAGCAGTGCTTGATTAAGTTTGTAAGACGCAGCACAGCGCCATCACCCAAAGGAAGAACAGCCGAATCTGTGCTTCAGAAATGTTGATGAATGAAACGGACTCGAGATTCAGTCGCTTGGAATAGAGCGCAAAGCAGAAGAAGACATCAAAGCGTGTTAAACTTGGCTAAGAAAATAAAAGTATGTTTATCAGTAGGAAAAAGTCTTAGAAATAAAGCTCCTAATTAAAATGAAAGGCCGTATTAAGTTTGACGGAATTCTCAATAAAGAAAAAGAAGAGAACTAGATACTATCTCTAGAGTAAATTACAAAGGCTTGGAGACAAAAGTCAATGGAACATCTACTCTGAGTGCACGGCAAAACGGTACGCAACAGTGTGATGAGATACAGGGCAAGAGGACGAAGAAATCTGGACTGATCAGTTAGACTTGAGCAGGTAGTAAAGGAAAGGGAAAAGCTATCCCTGTAACAAACCATGGAGGCCTATAGGGTTGTGAGACGTCGAGACTCACATTTTCTAGACAGTCGATCCATAGATGGCTGTGATGTTATCAGCCTTGAGCGCCGGCAGCCCTTTACCCTCAGGAATATTCTTGGTACTTATTTTTGTTAGAGGCTGAGTCGACCCAAGGGCCATAGTGAGGCTGGAAGGATTAGGTCGATTAAAATACCAATGATCCCATCGGAAATCGAACCAGCGACTTTCCGGCATATAGTATGTAGCTACCCAGTGCCCCCTGGAGCAGAAAGTACGTCGTATTATATGATCTGCGGGAGAAGACAAAGAAGAAACAATAAATAAGAATTGAATACAGGTTATTGGGAATTACGTGAATCCCAATTGAATATCGGAGGGCATTTTCCGAATATAATCTGCTGCGCATTCCTTCACGAATATCATATCGAGTATTCACTACTGACGTACTGTATATGACCCAGTTTATAAAGGCGGCGAGGCACTGTGGCAGGTATTCTGCAGTTACGGGTCTGGGGGTGCAAATCTACTTGCATGTCACGTTTGATTGGGAGCGTCGGAGAAGCACCTGCTTCAGTCTGCGTTCGGAATTTAGAAGCAACCTAAAGTAAAATAAAGCCGACTAAGAAGTTTGGAGTAGGCCATTATGTACTGCACAAGGGGCCCACTGCCCATCTATGGCATAAACGCTAAATTACGTTATGAATATTTAACCGTATAAAAGCAATTGCCACTTTAAGAGTATTGATCCAAAAGATATTTCTACGCTCACACTATATCGTGGGATAATCTTACGCGGGGGTAGTAAAAGGGTATAGGTTCATAGAGGTCGTCAACTTTCATAAAATCTTCAGCGATCACTGTAGCGGATGATGATATATTATTGAGGACTTTGGAATAGGACATTCTCTTCTAGCTGAAAATTGCTGTCTTCAGAGGGTACACCTCTTTGTCTTTGAAGAAAAGGAAGTGAATGTAATGGAGGTACGTAACTTCACATCCATCCCTATCCTTCTTACTAAACCAGTAAATCCACCTAGATGGGATGATAGTTACGCGTATAACTTCCTCGTTAGAAGTGAGAGAAATACTCAGTGTCTAAGATGAAATTTGTGTATATTACTCGTAAAAATATTCTCTCTGAGTATTAAACATGACATTTAAGTTTCGAGCGCTGTCACTTCCTTGATATCATGGTCTTGATATTTAAAATAACTTAAATAAGTATTTACAAAAGACCGCTTTTGTGGTCTAGTGAACAGAGTTCCTGGCTACAGATCCAGAGGTCCGGGTTCGATTCCTGGCGTTACCATATTTTCTGACAAGTATTCGTTCTGAAACGGGGTTCACTAAGCCTCGTGAGAATAATTGAAGAGCTAGTTCAAGGAAATAGCGGCTCCGGTCTAGAAAACAGAAATTAACGGTCTTGGGGTTTCGTTGCACTGACCAGGCGACACTCTATATCCGCTAAAGTTGGCACTAACTTCGCCGACAAGCGGCGGTCGCTCGGTCGCTATTGTTTGCTTGCGGTCTAAAACCACGGAATTTGTTTTGCTTGTTTGTCAATATTTATTAAATATGCGAAGTTTTCGCTACTCTATAAAGATTCTGATGCCCATGGTGGTTTCCTGGGTTAGGACGTCGTGTAATATAGAACGTTGGTACTAATATTGTCGGAGGAACACACTTCCTCTGTCATCAGGATACTGAAAACATAGCATTCAACTACAAGAATATAATGTGTCATAGCTAAGAATACTAAAATACTCTGAAAATGCAATACCAAAATTTAGGCTTTGAGTTTCTCATAGAGGTGGTTAAGAGGAGTTATATTGTCTGGGGCATAAGCCAGCGTAGTCATTTGAAAGTCAACAGATGTTTCGGAGGAATATTCCATATCTATCTTCAACTTCTAAGCTTGTGGTTTCAGAAATAGGCATGGTTTATATCAAACTTACAAGAAAGATAGTCACGAGACCCAAAGACAGGGAAACCGGTCCTAGCTAATGAAAAGAAATATCGAGAAAGTGAAAAAAAATCTGTCGTCATAAAGTGAAGACTGGTGCACGTCCCTTATAACAGTCTCCTTTCTCCATTTTATATATTTTTACTTCATTCATTCATCCGTAATCTGTCAGACGACAGGACCACAGTCTCTCCTAAAACAGTCTCCAACTTAATGCGATCTAGAGATTTCTCCTTCAAATGAGAATATCCTCTTCTGTCCCCAAGGTCATCCAGCATCTTCTTACGTCTTCTGGTTGGCATACATATATACATACTTAACCTCGCTGCTTAAACTGCAAATTACGAGTCTTAGATAGCCGAATGAGACAAGAAGATAGGCAAGAATGGCGTATAATTAATTGTATCAATACTGACCGTTTTTTAAACTCCGTGGCCTGTAGTCCGGAAGAGATCTATACCGACCGAGCGACCGCCACCTGTTGGCGCAGTTAGTGCCAACTTGTGGTCAGAGTTCCTGCTTACAGATCCAGAGTTTTGGGTTCAATTTCAGGCGCTACAAATTTTCTGAGTAGTAGTGGGTCTGGAACGGGGTCCGATCAGCCTCGTGAGGATAATTGAAGAGCTCTTTCAAGGAAGAAGCGGTTCCAGTTAGGAACCCGAAATTAACGATTGTGGGGATTCGTTGCGCTGACAAAGCGACACCCTCTACCAGCTAAAGTTGGCACATTGACCATTCTTACCGATTCAAAAATGAACCTCGTCCCGGAGTTCGTATTCAGTGACTGAGGAGAACCATTGAACCAATGAAATCGTCAATCATAATATCCAATATCCAGTCAAAATTAATCTCAGATACCTCTAGAATGATACCGCTATACATATCTGTTCAGGGATAGAGGTATGAGTGACTGAGTGAGTGAAGATGCAGTTTCTTGACTAAAACAGAAACGCTTCATTAAAAGTGAACCTTGGCCTATTTAAATATTTCCTTTCAACATTCGCTTGGAAGGACTGAAGAAATATGCCACAAGCTTCATCGACGATACCCAGTGTTCCAGACGAGATTCGAACGAGGTACATCAGAAATAAGTAAAAGTCTACTCGTACAACATCACCACTGCCCAAACCTACCTGATCTGAAAAGTCATCCTGGCTTGGAAATTGAGAACCGTAGTAAAGTATGATAGGCCGTAGGCCCACATGTTGCTCACTACCCTGTAGGTGCAGAGGGAGAAAGCAGAACATAAACTCAGGATTCCATGGTCAGTTCGTATTCATTCAGAATCGAATCTAGTCATTCATACACTGTAATACTAGCTATTACTCGCAGAAGAAGGTATAAAACACATCTGAAACTACCAAATTCTCAATACTTAACGTATTCACTGATTACCAAGAAGCCATATTTTATATAATTAAAAGGTTCGTACTGAAGAGTCTCACTGGACAGGTGCCATTAGGTTTCGTAAGTATATATTTTATTTTAACAAAGTTTGCTTTAATTTAAATTGTATTTGAATTTTATCAATAAACAATTTATCTTATACGTATACTGAAGGGTATAAAATTTAATGCATTTTGCTTCAATCTGTAATCAGATATTTGTCTCTAGTTTCACGTTCCATTCATTTTCTTATTTATTATACAACATTATACCAATATATTCAGAAAATCTACAAATAAGTTTTTTTAACATCATACTTATTCAATATGATTTTAAATATGTTAATAAAATATCTATTAATATATTTAAATCTTGAACCATAAACCTCTTTTCGTGGAACGTGCCTCGTTTCTTAGTACACTGTTGCACTATTCTACCGTCACTTCGAGATGTCACCCGCTACTTAACAGACACAAAACATGCGACACACGTGAACCGTTATAAACTCTCAATAATTTTACAGTTGTAGGGAGGGGGAGGGGGAGGTGTATGCCAGACAGCGGAATGGAATGCAACAGCTGGTCCTTCCTTCCTCTCTCATTGCCTCCTTTGTTTATTAATATACTGCTGTATCACTTGCACTGTTTTCGCATTCATTAAAATTGTACCGTATATCTCAACATTTTTTATAAATTTACTTCGAAATATAAAGGCCTGCACTGGCCTGCGTATGTACAGCGAAATACACGTAACCTGCATGTAGTATTGCTATTTACAGAACATTCAGGAACCGAGAAATCGAAACTTGTATAAGCTCTTCTGCCATATATTTCAGTAGTTGCATTTATTTCCTTCCTTCGCGGACGGTATGTAAATGGGATGAATGTGAAACGGTTATTTTTGTGATAGTGATGAAAATCATGGGTGATTGCATATGGCTTTACCACAAGTATATGCCATAATTACTTACCTTCACTTTGTGAATTAGGAGAAATATATTGACTTGTCTACATATGAACAAGAAAACAAACTCCGTGGTTTCAGTCCGCAAACGAAATAAACCAACCGAGCGACCGCCGTTTGTCGGCGGATTTAGTGCAAAATCTAGATGATAGAGGGTGTTGCTTGGTCAGTACAACGAAACCCCACGGCCATTAATTTCGGTTTTCTAGACCGGAACCACTATTTCCTTGAAACAGCTCCTCAATTATCCTCACGAGGCTGAGTGGACCCCGTTCCAGACCCACTACTTCTCTGAAAATCTGGTAACACAAGGAATTGAATCCGGACCTCTAGATCTGTAGCCAAGATATCTGACCACTAGACCACAGAGGCGGTCAACATACGTATACTCAGTAATTCATACACGTTCAAGAAGTAAAATGTAAAATGCACACAGGAATAACGAAAGAAATTTGAAACCCTATATATAAACAGAAATCTAATGTACAACCACATATAACAAACTTGAGATGCTTCTTTGTTGTATCATAAGTGCGTAACTCTGAGGATGTCATTGTAAATGTCAATGCATATTGATAGAGTAATATTAAACTACAGCACGAACTCATGTTGTAGTTGACTGTAATATGTTAATAAGAGATGCTGAGTTACAAACAGAAAGTGAATGGTAACTGAACAACAGCCTGCTTCTCAGAAACACAAATTACAATAACGGCAAATGCAAACGAAACGTACGAAGCTAACACATAAAGAAAGGAAGAAAGAAAACCTGGGAATAAGAGAAATGAGGAAATACATAAGAGACACAAAGGAAAAGGAGAAGAAAAATAAAATTTTAGCTCGTACCTGAATTGCTTCAAGGTGTGCAGATAGACAAAACTAAACACAAGGGCTCAAAATTAATACAGATTGGACGTGCAGCGCTCAGCAGTCTGGGCTTATGATTCGAGTCACGTCCGAGGAAAATGTGATCGCTCGGCTTTGTATTATGCAGAAGGGGGGGGAGGGGGGGAGCAGCTGGTGATAATAGTGGCCACAAACTCTTACTATTGCGCCGTCAGATATCAAGATAGGCACGAAAAAAAGAAATATCTTCCGGATATACTCCCAGCACCGAACCATTCCTCGGGAAGGGCATGAAAACATTTCATGCCATGGAATCTCACGATCATCTAGAAAATTGGATATCGGAGCTCATGAGGAAAATACTTTATGAGTTTCAAATTGTATTTATATTATGAAGCTATGTGCTTTAATGCAAGTTGCCAGCGAAGATTAACAATAAAACACAAGGAACAATAAGTCCTCCCTAGCCCTTGAGTGCATTAATATTTTGTTTATGTATTCCATATATATATACACATATTTATTAATGTGCACAAGTGAAAGGTAAAGCTTTCCCGATGTTTAATTGGGCACCGCTCCATAAATACATACGGTGGAATGTAGGCTAGCTCCACTCATACGTAACCTTGACATTTGATGGGGATTATACCCCGTAGATAGCATGTAATGAGCGATTTTTTCCAATACATGACCTGCAGTGTTTACTTTAATTTTTGTGTTCAGTAGGTACTGGCTCGTGAATGAGTGACGTAACTAATAAACTTGTTTGTTTGTTTTTTTTTCATTTAGATATCATTTTAATTCTTGTATTGGTGTTTTGCTCAGGTCTGTCTGGTAGAGTTAGGACGGTGTATCTTTTCGGTCTATGTGTAGTTGCGCTATTGTCTAGTAGGTTCACTGCTAGTGCATTTGTGTGGTTTTCTAATATTCTTAAGTATTAGGCATTCCACTATTTTTGTATTTCACTGAGTACTGTGTTCATTTGTAGAACTTCATGGATCCTGTTGTTGTATATGTAACGAGGTGCCTTCAGAATGGATCGGAGAGTCTTGGATTGAAAGCAATGAGGGTGAATTCCGAAGCACTTTTATTTCTTCAGTTTATAAGAACTTATCATAACGAAATGCTTTTTCATAGACTGATGATTATGATAATTAAGCTTCGTAGAATATTAGGAAGAAATAATTATTCATTCACTTCCGTCTTACGTATTAATTGAGGCTGTGATGCCGTAGAATTTCGGCAAGGGTTTTGTAACTTTCATGTATTCAGTTATCTTGGGTTCACAGTTCGAGAAGTCAGGCGAAGAGTTAATGTATGTAGTAGAATGCAGGAAGTAGCAACGTCAGTAGAAAATTGTCCCATTGCTTAGACTGCTGATTCACGCGGAACAGACGGCAGACGGCCAAGGCGGACAGAGCCGACTCATCGAGACCGCCTGAAGAGACCCAACCCTCTCTCTCTACCGAGATGACCAACCAGGAAGGACCTTTGGGGGAGAATTCGCTCTAATTAAGGGGCGGAGCTTACCCCAAAGAGAGGAGTCAGTAGACGAAAAGTTATAAAGAAGCTGACACAACTGGGGGAGCTATCTTTTGATCTATATTTTGAACAATCTTTTGATCAATCTTTTGATCAATCCATACCAATCGATCTATCCATGTATCTGAGTGACAAATGTTAAGTGGGTAGCCATCCAGAGGCCCGGAGGGCCAGAGCCATGGTCGTGCCAGACCAAGTGAGGGGACACCATCAGCTTCCTACACCAAGTAAGTCGAAATGTTCATATAGTCATGGATATATAAAGTGTGATCACGGTTAGGGCAGAGAGATTAGGTCCTGAGTAGGAACGTTGGAACCTCGAGAGTTAGGATGGTGAACCCAAGTGAGTGTATATCCAAATTATAATGTGTACGTAACCAGCCACTGTCGGCTACGAAAGTGAAATGTATATAAGTGTATATATTAGTAGACGAAGTAGACCAATAATGTTATATTTTAGCGTCCTGTTGCACTGATTTATGTCCATGATTTATTCTGACCGTCTTACAGTGCATACATTTATTCACCTTACTCTTCTCTCTTGCACTACATGTTTCGGCACTAAAGTGCCATTTTCAGGTGCTTTTCGATGTACGTCGAACTACTTCATTGCATGCCCTGTTGTCTTTATACTAAAATAACTAAAATATATATTCGTCATATAAATTGATAAATTTTAAATATTAAAAATGTTAAAACTGTTCAGGATTTGTCATCCTTATGTCGTATCTCAATACGCGAGTCACACCTATCTTCTTCTGTCGGAGTATTCTTCCTACTTTCATGTGTGTATAGTGCTTTGTTGTGTCTTGCTCCTGTGACTGCGTGTGTTATACTGCTGGGCCTGCTGGGTATGCTGACACATGCGTGTGTTAATGACTTACCCCACAGTCACACCCTCTATTTCCCCGATCTCTCGTACCTCCCAGGGTAGAGATGCTGTGAACTCACAGCCAAGAGGTAGCTAACGAGACAGGTGCTTAGCCTTGCAACTGGCCATTCCCCAAGGACGCAACAGCAGGAATGGCGGACGAGGTGGAGAGAATCCTCCACGCCCCCCTTCACGCCATAACAGAGGCACATTACATGTGATTTTGAAAACTGTGATTAAAAGTCACTGTTACCCTAGAATTTAGAACTACAAGTAATACAATGTTCCCAACTTCCGTGACTGTTTTCGAAAATGTCGACAATATTTTTTACGCAGTCATACGTAGCTGTGGCGTCAGTATTACCGCAAAGAAATAAATTTGCAAATAAAACAACGACCACAACTGAGTAGTACAGCGAACTATTTCTGCACAATTTGACTATATGGAAATGGTATGAATGTTTATGTAAGTTTTGAGGTTTTCACGGCGATGACAATGAAGAGAGTCGTCTTCNTTTCGGAGGAACGTAGCGCCTCCATCTTCAGAGCAGTTGAATGGCTGGAACTGCTCTGAAGATGGAGGCGCTACGTTCCTCCGAAACGTCGGCCAACACGAAGAATACACGGTGCCTAAACCCAGAAGACGACTCTCTTCATGGTATGAATGTTGATTACAGAACGTGCAAGAGAAACAAAAATTAATAATTTTCTCCAACAGAATTTCAATTTATTTAGGATCAATTTGATTGCTGAAAGAATGTATTTAGGAATTGTATTACTTGTATATGCGAATACAATGAAATATTTTATATCTTTCTTCGAATTGTTTAGATTTAATGAACATATGAAACAATGTTGGATTGGAGCGTGAAATTATGTTTTGGACTACTGCTTCGTAACGTTCCGCCAGACACAACTGTATGCAATTCCTCCAATCATATGCGCCTTTTTATTACGCGATATGTTTCGGCCTAGTTTGTCCATCATGAGGCAAACTACATAAATTACTGTATGGCTACTACATCTGTCAGAATTTACATTGTTTTCTTATGTCTATGTATGATTCGTTTAATTATATTAACTATGCTGAGTATGATATTTCTTTTGAATTGTGTTAAATTTAAAACGCTTAAAGTATAAAATTTCGCGATATTTTCCACATTGTTGGCTCATTAAAATTTTAAATTTTCACAGTTCATTCACTTAGATAAATACAGATTAAATTTATACTTACAGTTACAATGTCTTAAAATCTTCAGAGTTTACTCTCTCTTAATTCGCTTCGAGAGTTTTAAGTATCTAAGTCGGTTCACTTAAATGTCCGATGGATACGGATGCGCAGAATTGCTAGAGGGGTCCTCTGTTCTTTACGCTGTGGCATCAGATATTCTATGTATAACGTGGTGTATATTATCTCTTAAATTATATCGTCCCTCTGTTGTCGTCATGTTGATTGTGTTTGGTCCAGATCCTAACTCCGCTGCGCTATCTTCTATGTTGCGGGCTTACTGTCCCACTATGTTTTCGTTGTCCTAATTTTGTTCAGTATACATGTTGTCGTTGTGAATCTTGTTTATTGCGGATGTTGCAGAGGCAGAGATCTGTGTGAACCAGTGCAATTTCAGAGAGGCCTCTCCTGGAGTGCCTGGACCAACCACAAAGAGAAGTACAAACTCAAGAGCTAATACACACAAAGTTATGACTATACATTTGACATACAAACATACGACACCACAACATAAAGAACACAGGACCACTGTAGCACACTGTTTATTTCCGTCCACTGCCTACATTAGTGAGTCAACAATGATGCGTGAAGAAATTTAACGGGATTGATATAAAAAAATCTGATATTTTCAACATTTTATAACATCTTGAAATATAATTTTAAAATTATTTTTAAATATTAAATTCTGAATTTAGAATTGCCTAATTATTAAATTAGGTTTAAAATATTGTTATGTATACGACTGTATTACATATACGACTTTTATGCTGATTTTTACTCTCATTCTGTTGTATTTTTTGTTAATTTTAAGCAAAGTCTAGTCTAAATTCTGTCTAGATTGTGAATTGAACAGAAACTAATTTGTAAGACCCATTTTGAAAAATGGGAATGTTAGCGTTTCAGTTCTATAATAGCATGTGAGAAACTTGCAGCACCTGAAGATGAACCATTTTGAAGTCGAAATATATAGTGCGTGCTATATAAATAAATAAATAATAAAATATTGTTCCTTTGACGGTAAATATTATGTGTTAAATTTTTTACAATTGGCCAGTCACGGTAGCCGAGCGGTCTAAGGCATGTACTGTCTTCGCTCGCTTGGAAACCGGGATCGTGGGTTCAAATTCCACCCAAGGCATGAATGTTTAGTTTGTGTGTGCGTTTTTCTGTGTTTGTGTACAGGTAGAGGCCTTGCGACGAGCTGATCACCCGCCCAAGGAGTCCTACCGAAGTGAACGGAGAAGTTCATGGAGGTAGGCCTAGGCCCACTGGGGCTGTAGTGCCAAGAAAAAAACCCCTGAATATACATTGCCACAGTAATCCGTGTATACATTCCAAAGTAGACGTTTAGTTCCTAAGTGTTAACGACTTGTTACATGGGAACGACACGTTCTTGCGATCTGTTGTCACGGAAAATTTAACCGTTGCTTATCAACGCACATCTGACTCTGGCTCCAGTATTCTGGCTTTCAGGCGCCGTGTCACAATATGTATCCTTACGATGACAGAATATACAGAAATACATCTGGTAATGAAGAAGGAGTATGCAATTAATGCAATCGTGTAAGTTGTCTTTGATAGACACTCGTCTAACAGCACATAAAGAGTCAGCTGTGTAAGTTAACATGGGCCTTCAAACAAGGCAGTAGTTACAACTGTTCTATTGGCATAATTAACACTGTCTTATCAAACGCTTTAGGAAATGTTCCCATAGACCTTCAATCAAAATAGTTGCGGAAGCTGAAAGTTGTGCAGTGGATAAAACCAACACCCAAATTCTACGTACCGTAAATGCACAATTAATTTCATGTGTACATTTAGCACATAAATAATAATTAGTCACATTATATGGAGTGGTATCTGATTGGTTATAAAAGGTTCTGGCGTTGGTAATTCTGCGTGATATCTGATTGTTTCCTAGGTCTAGTTTACTAAACAACAGACATAGAAATATTCCATATGGTCACGAACTATTGTGTTCTACGAAGTGTTCAACATTGTTGACACGTAACATAAAGTCACACTCAGGAGGTATGAAATTAGCTACAATAATTATCTATCAACAATTATCTATAGAATCACATGATTGGAATGGTGTACAACAATCACACAGAGAGTTATTACATTCCCTTTGAAATGGTAGGCGATACTGAAAAGGGAACTGTTAACCTAACAATGAATAATTTTATGTTTATCGACGTTGTGTCCTTAATATGTATCCTGAAGAGAAGAGAAAGAAAACTGAAAGAGAAAGACGTGACAGGGTTAGAACTGATTTATAACCGTGTTCAGTGGTGGGATGGCGGTAACTACTAGTTCTAATCTTCAGCAAAACAGGTAGACAGCCATGTAGAAAGTTAGTCCGTCTGTCAGTGAGTAAGTCAGTAAGATACTGTTCCTCTCTTATCGTATTAAATGTTTTGCATAATTCGACGAGGATATTCACAAAGGAGAAACTACAGACTTCAAAAGAAAAAGTGTCCTTTTATGGTGAAAATATTTCGATCAAATACCTCAGAACGGCTTATCTGATTTCAAAACATATAGATGTAACATGGAATGAAATACGAACCTTTCTGTAATTCTCCGTTTAGCAGTCTCTTAGGAAGCAAGCAAAATTCCATGTATCGAAGTAAATAGCCTGTTATTCTGCTCCTGAAATAGAGTTCCCCATTCTGTCAGGTTGCAAAACGGAATCATCCTAAGACTAAAGAATCGCATGTTTGATGAGACAGTATGATGAAATATTTCACGTCTACGTACACTGTCCATAAGTGGCGGCCTACAATGACGTAAAACAGCCTATGAGTACTACACGTATATGATCCATACCCACTGTGAATGCTGTGTGTATACAAGGAGATATGACGTCATGTCTCATAGTTGATGAGGTCGAATGATGAAAAATCTAGAAGAAACATACACTTCTCATTAAGTTCTACAATCATTTCGATAATAGTCGGTATGGTTATGAGCACTGTTCTTCGTGTCTATCACTGAGTGTATAATGATGATATTATTTCGCATTACCTCGCTGTTAATTAAACTGTGTAGCTATTTCATTCGTGGTTCATGTTGTAATGTGTATAGGTAGGCAACGGTGTAATAAACACCTTGCTTAAGCTCACGCAACAATAGGACGAATGTTTATAGCTCTTTGTTACGCAACAGTCAGCGCGCCAATGGACTGGCGTGACTTGCTTTCTGTGTGGTCTACGTTACGCAACAATAGAAATATGTTTTCTGTGAGTGGTCCGCACAGAGCAGATATGAGAAGATTTGGGGATGGGAATTGACTTCACTTATTTCTGAAGATCCGAAAATACAGCAGTATGGCCATAAAAAGAATTAGAAGACTTAGTGTGTGACGTTACGCATGCTATAGTTAGAGTAAACTTGAGAGTGTAAGACTAGTACGACTAGTGATGATCCAATAAACTGATTCATCAATCCAAACCCGCGTCTTAGTCACTGAAACACGTAACAATATGTATATATATATATATCACAGTGGCGGCGTGGAGTAAGGTATGAACCATATTTGCCCGTTCGAACACTGAGATCATGAGTTCGCATCCCACTCGAGGCATGGATATCTGCGTGAGTTTATTCTGTGTCTGTGTTATTCGGTGTATAGGTAATGGCCTTGCGATGGGCTGATCTCCCGTATAAGGAGTCCTACAGACTGTGTACAGATCAAGAAACTGAAAAAGCGGCCAAGGTCCATAAGGGCTGTAGAGCCATTAGTATACATATACGTTATATATGATCAATGTTCGTCATGTCTGCCGTGAGTGTACAGAAGATTGTGTCACCAACAAACCATTCTCACTAAACGGAACACCAATCGGGTGGGTTGCCGTAGGGCAAGTTTCTAGATTCGTATTCGGGAAGTGATCCGTTCCAATCTCGTGTAGTACTCCGGCTTCCGCAGATGATGTACGTATTTCCTGATTGTCCTCAATCTTCCTAAACGAACATTGCAATAGTACCTATACTTGTCCACGACCGCTATTTTCCAAAATTCTTTCCAACTTATCTCTCATCTACTGTCCTAAAATTCGACTCCGTACAGTCTAGTTCTGATAGCACTGCAAATAACTACACCTCGCCCACAAAACTGAACACTAAAATCAACTGTTAGGCGGGATAGCACAGTCTGTATAGCGACTGGTTACGGGCTGGACAACCAAGGATCCAGAGTTCGAGTCCCGGTGAGTTCAAGAATATTCTCTCCTCTATCTTGTCCAGATCGGCTCTTGAGCCCACCCAATGGGTATCGGGGAATCTTTCCCTGGTGGTAAACCAGGAGGGGCAAGAAGCTGACCACTCACTTCCAACTACTTCCGAGATCAAGAAAAGGTGAACATATAGATCCACTCCCCCATACGCCTTCATGGCTTAGTGCTTAATTAGATAAGCATAGGGACAACTTCACGTTTTACATTTTACAGTAACATTGTTAGACAGCGGCAGTGTGTACACGGCTCGTTTCCTCTTACACGGCGTGGGAACAACATTTTCTTCGTGTTTGAAAAGACCGTAGCTTGAAGCATCTCCATCGTGGCTATCAGGAAACGCCACTCTCACACTAAACTTTTGCTTCACTGTCTTGTTCAACCGATATAACAGCAGACTACTTTTATTTCAGCTCGTAACCATTAATTCGAACATGATCCTCTTCGTACGATGACGCTGTTAGAGAAACCAATTGCACTTTTATAGGGTAATTAAAAAAATTAAGGTCTCCTCCGCCAAACTGACCATAATTCTACGGACGGAAACATTTTTACTTCCGCTCTGTTACGTCCACTAGCATTCAACCGGTTTGGATTGGGGCGTATTCTATACGACGGATCACCATGTAGGGTTTATAAATCCGTGCAAATGAACTTTGGAAAGCAAGGCAACAGCACTTGCAGTAATAAACCTGTAGTTATAATGAATTAAATAGTAACACGAAGCAACATATGTACATTCCGATTGTATTTCGGTAATAATGAATACATTCGAAAGGTCTTGAGGGGAAAATAATGAAGTTCATTACACAGTTAATTTCGCACCACATAAAATAAAAACACAATGACTAATACATCAAACATGAATACAGAACAAGCTGTTGTAGGTTATAATAACTCTCTTACTCATAAAGAAATCCTGAAAGTATCCAAAGAGGAAATACTGTATAATTGCGAATACATGAAGCAAGATTTTTAATTGCGAGAAAAGTATTAAATCATAATTGTCCTTCTGCATAACTAATTAAACATTGCACCATGAAGGAGTATGGGGGAATGGATGTACAGATCCACATTTTTTTTATCTCGGCACTAATTGGAGGTGAGTGGTCAGCTTCATGCCTTACACCCGAGAAAGAGCCCGCGATACCAATTGAATAGTAGGCTGGATGGGCCCCATAACCGGTCTGGACGCTATGGAGAAGTGAAAATTCTTGACCCTACAGGGACTCGAACTCCGACTCTTCGGTCTTCCAGACGGTAGCTAGTTGCTATACTGACTGTGCTATCCTGGCTTCTCGAGAATAACACTGATATCTTAAAATATATCCCACAAAATATTGGTAAAATGTTAAAAAGGTAAAGTTCATACTGTGCTCAAGCACAACGCCATGAAGTCATGCAGACCTCACCACGAGATGGCCCCTAGTAAACTTCAAGCGGCGTCATCGCCATCACTAATGAAAAATCCCCCGGCACTAATTGGATTGGGGACTGAAAGAGCTCCTGAGACAGTCTGAGCGTGTGGTAATATAATATTTCCAGTTCTGTGCAAACTGTGAGAAATTCCTTAACTTGAGGTGACTGCTCCTTGGGGATTAACACTGCCCCAAACTGGATGCAAGTTGTAAGAGAAAGTAGAGGGGTATGAAGGTTGTGACAAGTTGAGGTAACATTTTGTGCATTGGTTGGCAATAATGGAAGTGATTTGTGTGATTTCGGATGTCTTCAGAATCTTCGTTATGGTTCTCTTATGGCATCAACGTAGTACTCTAGCCAGAGCTGGTTTGAAGCCGCAGTTAACTTGACTATATTTCCCAGTATCATGCATTTTACCAAGGTAAGTGTGTACTCAATTTGTCAATAAATATGTAAAAATAGAAATATTACAGATTTGTTTTTACATTCAACTGCGTTATTATTAATTTCAATTCTTTCTTTGGGGTAGGTTTGTTCCAAGGAAAACTTTACACCAAAACAAACATCAGTTTTTCTCCCCTATCATTATTATGCTTATTTTTCAGATATTAAACGAAACAAATAATATAGACAAGTAAAAGAAGACTTGGTTCCCGGACTTATGGTAACTATCCAGAAGAGAAATTTAATCTGTGTTTGGCTGCTATTGTTAATGTTTCTCCCATGATGAAAAGTCTGCAGTCGTGAAAGTTAAGCGAGAAGTCAGACATTCTTGAATATGGACGGAATGACGTGATGGGAGGCATTAATCCTCCGAAAATTGTATCAGAGCGAGGATATGATTCCATTCAGGAACTATCAACATTTCCTTTCTAGTTCGGACTGTCAGTTAGTGGGTTACAGTGTTCATTATA
>NW_019725423.1:2700301-2717620 GCF_002891405.2 Cryptotermes secundus
GACTGTGCTATCCTGGCTTCTCGAGAATAACACTGATATCTTAAAATATATCCCACAAAATATTGATAAAATGTTAAAAAGGTAAAGTTCATACTGTGCTCAAGCACAACGCCATGAAGTCATGCAGACCTCACCACGAGATGGCGCCTGGTAAACTTCAAGCGGCGTCATCGCCATCACTAATGAAAAATCCCCCGGCACTAATTGGATTGGGGACTGAAAGAGCTCCTGAGACAGTCTGAGCGTGTGGTAATATAATATTTCCAGTTCTGTGCAAACTGTGAGAAATTCCTTAACTTGAGGTGACTGCTCCTTGGGGATTAACACTGCCCCAAACTGGATGCAAGTTGTAAGAGAAAGTAGAGGGGTATGAAGGTTGTGACAAGTTGAGGTAACATTTTGTGCATTGGTTGGCAATAATGGAAGTGATTTGTGTGATTTCGGATGTCTTCAGAATCTTCGTTATGGTTCTCTTATGGCATCAACGTAGTACTCTAGCCAGAGCTGGTTTGAAGCCGCAGTTAACTTGACTATATTTCCCAGTCTCATGCATTTTACCAAGGTAAGTGTGTACTCAATTTGTCAATAAATATGTAAAAATAGAAATATTACAGATTTGTTTTTACATTCAACTGCGTTATTATTAATTTCAGTTCCTTTGTTTGGGGTAGGTTTGTTCCAAGGAAAACTTTACACCAAAACAAACATCAGTTTTTCTCCCCTATCATTATTATGCTTATTTTTCAGATATTAAACGAAACAAATAATATAGACAAGTAAAAGAAGACTTGGTTCCCGGACTTATGGTAACTATCCAGAAGAGAAATTTAATCTGTGTTTGGCTGCTATTGTTAATGTTTCTCCCATGATGAAAAGTCTGCAGTCGTGAAAGTTAAGCGAGAAGTCAGACATTCTTGAATATGGACGGAATGACGTGATGGGAGGCATTAATCCTCCGAAAATTGTATCAGAGCGAGGATATGATTCCATTCAGGAACTATCAACATTTCCTTTCTAGTTCGGACTGTCAGTTAGTGGGTTACAGTGTTCATTATAATACATGTTCCTGTTATAATACTGCCGATATTATCATGTTTTGGATTTTTGATTTATCAACGGATTTACTGGACTCTTTGTAACAGCGTGTGACTACATTTTGCAGAGTACTGCTACACACACGCACACACTAATGTCCAAAGTCACGTCTTAACCACCCACTGGTCGGCAGTGTCTCCCAACGGCGGACGTTCCTCTTCCTCCGGGTTACCGAACTATCAACGGCCTCAGCTACCAGCTTCTCACAGCAACAGCTCACCAAGACTGAACCTCGGTACTTCACTAACAAATTGACTAACTCAGTCACTCTCCAATCAACTAAATTAACTCAGCTGGCTTAACTCCTTCATAACTGTCCTGCTTATAACATCTTGGCACGGACCGCACTGAAAACACCGTTCCTCTTTTGATGTTTATGGACCGTTGCCTAGTAACGACCGTTTACAGTTTTTGTTTCGCTGTCGTTGTCTAGAAATGGGTTTGCATGCCATAATGTTATACTCTTTAAAGATAGCGTTATTTCGTATTTCTCATAGGGTTGTGAGAGGTCGAGGCTGCCATATTTCCTAGATAATCGGCTCACAGATGGCGGTGAGGTTGTCAGCATTACGCGCCTGCCACCATTTACCCCGCAGGGAGATTCCTGGTACCCATATCTCTTAGTGGCGAGAGTCAATTCCAGAGCCATATTGCTTACATTGTCATACAGAACTATTAACATTGTGACATAATTGTACTGTCTGTTACGCGGTAAAGACTAGGTAAATAAGTATAGCGACAGCGGATACATACGCAATAATAGAAAGCGATGTTTTATGTGCGGTCCGTGCGGAAGCTATACAACGAGCACGAACTAAACAACATTTTTCTAGGGCACCCTCAAAATAAAATCTGTATATCTGTGGAAAGTATGTTACCGTACCCATAGTTCAGGATCCTCAATTATGTAGCGTATACTGGCATCCGCCGGGCACGGCAGTCGAGCAGTCTGAGGCATGCACTGTCTTCGCTCTCTTGGAGGCCGGGATCGTGGGTTCTAATCCCATTCGGGGCATGGATGTTTGGTGCTTGTGTTTGTGTGTATGCGTTTTTCTATGTTTGTTTACAGGTAGAGGCCTTCCGACGAGCTGATCGCCCGCCCAAGGAGTCCTACCGAATGTCTAAGATCTAGTAAACAGAAGTGAAACGAAGAGTTTCATGGAGGTAGGCCAAGGCTAAAATTGGTGCTGTAGCGCCAAAGGAAAAAAATACTGACACCCTCTTCACAAATTCGCGTGTTCACCATGTTATAAATTGCAGGGAATTTCAATTTTGGACCTTGAAGTGGTCTATATTAGCATAAATTTATAGCAGATTTTGTGAAAATGGTCAACTAGTTCGAAGATGGAAAGAAAAACATGATCACAAGTGCACAATGACGCAAGAAAGTATCATGATGGCTTATAAGTTTATTTTCTTTATTTGTGAAAGGAACTTAACCTGAAATTAAATATTAGTAGTTATATTGCAGAGCGAAAATTTCGCTGCTTATTGTATGAGTCATACAAAACCCACATTCTGTTGTTAAATGCTGAGTTCCATATACTACAGCAGTTATTGTCGCTTTTGCCAATTAACGAGTCATAACCTGGTTCATAACCATCAGTGACGCTCCCTAATTACAGAAGTATACACAATGCAATTAAAAATAACTGAAATACTAACATTTCAATGTATGAACACTTGTAAGATTAATATCTTGAATCGAAAGTCAATTAGCTGATCAAAGTCATTTGCCTCTAAATAAAGAAGGGATTAAAATAGTCTATAATTCAGTGGTTATTGACCCCTGGTTCGCTGATCAAAACCGTTCCCTTAGCGCAACCCACTCCTCTTCCTCCTCGACTACACCATCTGACAAATGCACTACGGAATTCGACCACAAACTGCAGGTCTACATGAGCACACACAAAAACAGGGCGGGCATGCTAACCACTGGAGAACACGGATACAGAAATGTTGTCGGTTAGCCAGAAACATGGTAGTTTCAGAACTTGTTTCAAAAGGCAGCAGAGATTTTGCTCTTTCAGTGCGATCGGCGTTTCAATCAATAAACCATTCAGCGAGATTTCAAATCAATCGCCTCTCAAATGAGTGCATTTCCGAATAACAACTTGAATGGTAATGTTTATGTACCGAATATACTACTCTGGGTCTGAAACTGCTGACTGTGCGTTTTTCTAGACCAGGCACAGACTTCAATTGTGTTCTCTCTGATTCCTGTAGAAGGACGGTGACTGATGTAGCGTGATGCAAGGACAGAAGAAACCTAGAATTAAATATATTTTTGAGAATTAGAGATACTGTCAAATGGTTAAACTAATACATTTAACTTACAATTTATTTGTTTCTTCCGAGTGGCCTCGTCCTCTTTCGACCGTCTGCCATGTTGAAGACCATTGCCTTCATGATATCAGTACTAACCAAGAAGAAACCAGAGGAACAAAACGCAATGATATGAAGTCGAAAAACATGGACATGAAAAAGTTTCATATTATGACGGGTTGCTTAGAGCATTAAGATACTGAACCTAGAAAACCCGTGTAACGCGGCCAACAACAGAACTTCGATTGCTTAGCAGCGCAGGTCTTAATAATAACGACAACAGAGGAACTGTTGAAGACGTATCCTAGGCAACGGATACAGAAACGAGCAGTTACATCGTAGAGACAAAAAGAGAATCCCCCAAGGATGTGATCTCCATACGGTTCGACCAGAACCTACCTCAGGGAGAGAACTAGAACGCGGTAACTCTACTGTTGAAGGAGGTAATCTCCATACGGTTCGACCAGAACCTACCTCAGGGAAAGAACTAGAACGCGGTAACTCTACTGTTGAAGGAGGTAATCTCCATACGGTTCGATCAGAACTTACCTCAGGGAGAGAACTGACCAAAAGGGAACAGAATACGAAAGAAGAATAGAAGACTAGAGACTAGTGCAAGATCCAGACAACAGCGAGAGATTCTTTATCCAGAAGGAGTCAAATGTGTGAACTGTTGTAATCAAGTGACACTGTAATAGAGACACCTAATAAATCCAATAAATCAAATCTACAACTCAAAGTATTGCACACGTGCACCCCCTTACACGTGACAATATGATATTTTTCATTCTTTACTTTGAACTCCGTTTTAAGACCGTGTGAAATCGATAGGTTTTCGTCCTGCAATTGCAAAGTGACCACTATAGAATGAAGTTATTTTTTTAACTAAAATGCAATTCTCACGCAATCATCACAACCGTTAATTCCAAGCATTAAACTAAAAGACTGGCTTTGGTATCAATAATACCTGTTCCTACTTTTTCTATATCCTATTTTCTTTATCATCTGTTTCTGTGTATTTGTTTATGAACTCTGAAATAGACAGTATAAAACATTGTCCAAATATTAATTTCTGTATTAAGCTCTTACTCAGGGCTGCTCGGCAGCTCAAGCGGTTAGTCGCTGGCTTTCCACCGCGGCGGCCCGGGTTCGAGTCAGGGTCTGGTCAAGTTGGATTTGTGGTGGAAAAAGTGGCGCTGGGGCAGGTTTTCTCCCAGTACTTCGGTTCCCCCTGCCAATCTTCATTCCACCAATTTCTCCATAATCACCCTCACTTATCATCTGGGGCTGATAAATAGGCCAGAAGTGGCCGCAGTACAAGGGACTTAGTCAAAACCCACTAGGAATAAAAAGAAAGCTCATGCTCTTGTAATTCCCTGCTGCTTCTCTCTTGCATGACTTCCATTTCGTGCGTGACCCATAATCTAAAATGTTCTATTCACATTAATTTAGAACATCGCTGAGACCTCCCTCATGCAGGTCTGGGGATATGTGTAAATTTTATCGTAACTCATATCTTAGGCTGGATTCTGATCACCGATCCATCATCAGGTATTTGACTTCTTACATTCATTTCTATCAGTCTGTAAATATTCTACATTGGCCAGCTCTTACATATTGGAGCAATGGTTTGTAATTATATACGAGTATATTGTCGTTATATATAAAAAGGTATTTACCCTCTAAGAATAAATATTAATTATTAAAATGTTAAATTATTCAAATTAAAACACAATATAACACAAAAATATATCTTGCATTAATAAAATTTGGGTCACAAAGTAGCGTAGTTGGTTGAGGCACTCTGCTACAAGCTGGAAAGTCGCGGGTTCAATTCACGATGAGGTCACTGTTTTTTTATTGATCTAATCCTTCCAGCCGCACTAGGGCCCACGGGTCGACTTAATCTCTAACAGAAATGAGCACCAGAAATATTCCTGGAGGTAAATGGCGGCCGGCGCTTGAGACTGACAATTGTCGGTGGCAGATTTTCTAGAAAATGAGGCAGCCTTGATGTCCCTTAAGCCTATGGACCTCCATGGCCTGTTACATGGATAGCTTTACCATTTCTATTAGTAATATTTACAATATTATGTCCTTTGGCCATCGCCTCGATTTACTTTTGCACCTACAGCAGACACTTTGCTGTGTCTCTACGGTCCTTCCTTCGACATCGGTGGCTTTTACAGTTTCTTAAACTTATACACAGTCGGTAGACTCCTTGGTCAGGGTTCAGCCCGTCGCAAGGCCGCTACCTACACACAGAACAAACGCACACAGACATCCATGCCTTGAATGGGATTCCAACCCACTGTCCCAGCGTTTGAGCGAGCGACGACAGTTCACGCCTTAGCGCGGCCACTGTGATCGGCTTGAGATAAAAGTATGAGTAAATTCAGAGAACATTCTCTGTGCAAGGATTAGGACCTCTTATCCCAGCGTGGAGTCTGCCCAAGATATCCAGCATTCTAAACCACTTGGCCACAGATTCCCTACTTGATTACTGACATGAGTACTGAAGGCGGAAGGCAGCGAAGAGTGGAGACATGACAGTAGAGGCAACAAACACCGCTCGTAGGTAAAGTTGGGGGGAGCTGCCATCTGCTTTCAGAAATCAGCCAAAACACACTAACACGTATTCAGAACATTGCTCATTTTTATTCATATCTGGTACAGTTTTCTCTCGATGGCTACATGCTTCGACGGTACACGTGTGAAGTTTTAGGTTTTGATATGAAACATTGACGGTTCACATAAAGCAGTCTACAATTTCCCTGTACAAAGGGAAGTCAGGGCAGTTAGTCGGGGCCATCGGATTCGTCAACATGAGTTCCTTTTCTGGGTGGCTTAGAGGCTGTACAACTTGCTGTAAAGTACTTCGGGAGTTTGCGTTCCTGAACGCTTTGTTTGAAATTGGATAAGTGATAAAGCAGAACGTGACTTCGCACGAACGTTCCGTATCAGAGACAACAAAAGGGGCGAATCCCACGCTGATGACCCACTTAAAAGACAGAATCGCATGCAAAGATAAAAGCAAAGGCAAAGTTGTCCCATTGTTCAAGCTCAGCTCCATAAACATGTATGGGGAACTTCTGGTACAGCTCCATGTACTCTTAATCTCGACATTAGAGAGAGGTGAACGGCCAGCTTCATGTTCCTGCAGATTTTTTTTTCCCGAGAAGAGAGGCATATGGTATGATATGATATGACCCCCACACTGGGTCTGATGTAGCGATGAAGAAGAGGATCCCTAGCCATGCAAGAATCGTTCATTATCCGGCAGTTAGCCACTTCAACCGAGCTACGTCTGTTCACATTCACGAACTGGATCATTCTAATGACGGGAGTTCGAATAAGAAAGCCTCGGGGCACTGACAATCGTGAATGAGGTTTTCCGCATTTTTCGCCAGTATCTCCAGGAAAATTCCGGGAGATTACCTTAAATTTCGACACGAACTCTTGTATACAAATTCGTTCCAATTCATTATACTCCAGTCATTAGAGGAGTTGCTCACAGCTTCGGTAAATACATTAGGCGTACAAAAAAAGAAGGAAATAACTGAGAAACTCAGGAGAACAAGTTAAGACACTGGACTTGATTCACACTGCGGTGGTGATTGGCACATACTCACTTACGCATGCAGCTGAACCCTTCTTGAGGAGCATTTTATGGAACTCGAAGGTTCTTTATCGTGTTCACAAGAGCCCTCCACTGGTCCCTATCCTAAGCCAGATCAATCCAATCCATACCACCCCATCCTATCTCTCAAATATCCATTTTAATATTGTCCACACACCTACGCCTTGGTCTTTCCAGTGGTCTCTTTCCTTCTGGTTTTCACACCAATATTCTACATGCTTTCCTCTTCTCTCCCATTCCTGCTACATCCCCTGCCCACCTCATCCTTCTTGACTTGATCATTTTAATTTTCCTTAGAGAAGAGTACAGATTATGGCGCTCCTCATTATGTCACTTCATATCTCTTCGGTCCAAATATTCTCGTCAGTCAATGTTCCTCCCTTAATGCCAGAAACAAAGTTTCACACCCATATCAAAAATGGTCAAATTCGAAATGAATACTCGTCACAAGCGCGTGAGCTACACGGGTCACAGATGAAATAGCTGACAGTTTATATATAATCATGCTGATTTAGAAATAAAATTCATAGGTCCCATAAGGTTCTTAGAAAAATTTTTGTAATGTGTTGTTACTAGAGAGAACATTTGCGAGACAGCAAATCTATGTATCACATAATGCTACACAAATTTCATAACTTCTCAGTTCTACGTTCAATACATGTGTCAACCACCGATCGGGAAATTAATATTTCTGTAAGATAACTTGAATATCAATGACCGGCTGCTGATAGGTAATTTAGAAATTACGTCATTAGTGACAATTACGAATAATTTAATGTAATTTCTCTTCTGGCCGATCACAGTTTCGGCGTGGTCTAAGGCATGAACTGTCTTCGCTCGCTCAAATATTGGAATTGTGTGTTCGAATACCACTCGAGGCATAGATGCCTGTGTGCGTTTATTCTATGTTTGCGTTGTTCTGTGTGAAGCTGGCGGCCTTGAGAAGGGCTGATCCCCGTCCATAGAGTCTTACAGACTACATATAAGATTAAGAAACAGAAATAGCCACCAAGGTCCAAAAAAGGGGCTGCAGAGTCATAGATAGACAGTTATTCTTCTGACAAAACCGTGAAAAGTAAAGGTATCCTTTAACAGGACGTGGAGGCACATAGGGTTGCGAGATGTTGAGGCTCCCACATTTTGTAGACAATCGGCTCGCAGATGGCGGTGAGGTTGTCTGCCTTACGCGTCGGAGTTAGTTAGTTAGTTAGTTATTGGAGAGGGTGGGTTTCCCCATGCACTTAGACCTGTAGTGGTCCATTGTGCTTCCCTCTATGATTTCTACCAGTCTCTATATCCTACCGGTACTGGTGTTTACCATCAGTCCCGCCCAGCCAGGGAGACCGGCTCTACTAGCTGAGAGGTATCTATAATGCTTCCCCCATCTACCAGAGGTATTAGAAAGTGCTGTTGGGCGGGAAACGTCCGTTAATTTGGCTCAGTGACCTCCTTTGGAGATATGAGGTTCTTTTACGTGCCGTAAAGCTACGACGCGGGACCCACGGCTTAAAGTCCCTCCCGGAGGACTTGTTCCCTGAATTTTTCCGCCCTTAAAAATTCGACGACCTCCGCCGGGTATTTGAACCCGCGTACTACGAGTCATGAGGTGGGAACGTTACCTCTAGACTACGGAGGTCGCTCACGCGCCGGAGTTGCTCTTCAGATAGACAATGAAAATATTTATTGTACCGAAATAATGAAAAGTGTTCCAAATTTGTTTTCATGCGCCTTTGATTACAATACAATCAACCCATATTTATGATAATAGGATAATAGTTGGAGCGGAATACTGTATATTATCTTTGCACATACACACACATATGTGTGTGTGTGCGTGCGTGTACATATATATATGTATTATTAGCACAAGAAACGTACCAAAGTCATAACAAACATGACTGATGTTTAAGGGTTTCCCCGCTGTAAATCCCTAATGCCACATAGCGTCATCTATAAAAGAACAGTAAATTATTACATTGGGTTCGATCATTATATTCATTATGCGAACAAGCCAGGAGACAAGTTTCGCATCCTGTCCCCTCCTACACACTCATTATATTACTATGTTTATGTGTCTGTGTTTGCTCACGGTAATTTCTCTACAACACGCCTCCAATGTTTGTTCAGCTACATGCATTAGTCGTGCCAGTTAACTGATGCGAATCGTCGACAAGTCTCTCCGGGACAATTTCTAATCTCTTTTGTTTGTTTATGGCCCAACAGTCGGTAGTCTGAACCAACTTTAATGGCTTACATGAAACGTTATGCGAAAAATTCCTTTTCTGAATGAACACGAAACGAATGAAATATATTCTCCTAAAGTATGTGCCGATCACGTACAGGGATCATCACTCTAGTCGAATTAGACATAATTCATTAGTCATCATCAAATGTTATTGCGAAGCTGCTCTTCCGGTGTTTGCGTCAAGTTTCTTAGGCGAAAGTGTTTCATGATTTCAGTTCACCTTAACAATAATTTCTTCATTAATATTTAGTTCGTTAATAAGAAGACTGCTCATCCTTCAGTTATCTTTCACAACATTATTACAAGAAAACTTTAGCACAAGAAACATTAACATAAGAAATATGAACACAAGAAAATATTAACACAAGGAACA
Organism: Cryptotermes secundus; assembly: GCF_002891405.2. Classification (NCBI taxonomy): domain Eukaryota; kingdom Metazoa; phylum Arthropoda; class Insecta; order Blattodea; family Kalotermitidae; genus Cryptotermes; species Cryptotermes secundus. The sequence goes on from NW_019725423.1 coordinate 2,709,980, forward strand.
TTAGCATAAGAAAACCTTAATACAAGACATATTAGCACAAGAAACGTTAGAACAATTAAATATTAGCACAAGAAAACATTAACACAAGGAACATTAGCATAAGAAAACCTTAATACAAGACATATTAGCACAAGAAACGTTAGAACAATTAAATATTAGCACAAGAAAACATTAACACAAGGAACATTAGCATAAGAAAACCTTAATACAAGACATATTAGCACAAGAAATATTAGCACAAGTAAATATTAGCACAAGAAAACATTGACACAAGGAACATTAGCATAAGAAAACCTTAATACAAGACATATTAGCACAAGGAACGTTAGCACAAGTAAATATTAGCACAAGAAAACATTGACACAAGGAACATTAGCATAAGATAACCTTAATAGAAGACACATTGTCATAGGAAATATTAGCACAAGAAATATTAGCATAAGAAAACATTAGCACAAGAAACATTAGCACAAATAAATATTACCTCAAGAAAACAAAATACAACTAAACACGATTCCAGAAAAATGCTCGTCTCATGTTCTTTACAAAGCATACATAAGTATTCCTTCTGACATCAATAATCGAAAATGACGTTTCTTTGTCATTCATTTGCTCTATTTATAGTAGCTACCCGGATTTATTATTATTATCATCATTATTATGTGAGTTATTAGCATTGATTCAGCACCGAGACTATATAACGGTGGAAGGTATAATGATGGATGAATAGGAAAGTATCTGAAAGGGACCTGTCGTGGCCTAAATAAAGGATTAGTGAGACATTTTACATATGAACTGAGTTAAACTGTGTAAACCTCAATGAGGATAGCCGGTGTTCCGGCCGAAATTCGAAAAATGCACCTCCCAAGTAGAAATCTGGAGATTTACTTCTGAACCAACATATTCGGTACTATTCATTATCGAATGTATTTAGAACGTACCAAAAGCTTATCATCTTGTATGTGCTCTCAAGGTCATTCACTTTCTATCGTCAGCAGATAGATTGGTTACATACTGTAGCATGTAGACGGGTTACTAAGTAATGACTCTTTAAAGAACAGGAGTTGCTAGATAACGGCCGTCAACATTAACACAGGAGTGATGTTCTCTGCGCGGGCAGAGCGATAGCAAGGTGACGCAACAATAGAAGTGCTTTTTGAAGTGGTGTTCTCTGTGCGATCCGTGCCAAGGCTATATAACAAGGAGCAGCTGCGATTACGAGAGTCTTGAGACGTCAGTGAGAAGAGTAGGAGATTGGTGTGAGATGACCGCCAGCCTGGGTGTCAGTTGCGGGAAAGTCGCCGGCCAGCAAGTTAGGCCACACACCAGCATGCGTCAAGACGTGTAACAGTCAAGACACGATGTCTGCGACATGACGCAAAGAAAGGAGCGCAGTTGAAACGAACGAGATTATGAAAACCGCCGCACACCGGTCTGAGTAATGACGTGAGCATCATGACGGTACGAGTTCGAGCCCGGGTCAGGTCATGTTGGATTTTGGTGGACACATTAACACTGGGGAAAGTTTTCTCTCAGTACTTCGGTCCTCTTATCAACTTAATTCCATTGATTGCAGTACAGTCACCATCATCTATCATCTGAAGCTGGTAAAATAGGTCGAACAGTGGCCGCAGTACCAAGTGGACTCTGTCTCACCCATAAAATAGAAAGACAATCATGGGGACCGGACTGCTCATTAAATGCTATCGCTCATTCTGGCTGCAGTCGAATTGTTTCAGAGTATCAGAACGCAAACTCATTCCACTCAGAACTGGAAACTCATCCCAGGGGCTTCCCGATATATTTATACTAGGTTGCTCAAGTGTCACTAATCTGCAGTATCCACAGGTTAATTACAAAATTATTATTTTGAACACTGTCTATCGTCTTAGTTAAATTTAAAATTATACGATGCTTCGAAATATGGATCTGCTTCCGTCACCAGATATTAAAAAAATTAATGCTCCCATTTATTTGAGCCCCTTAAACAGGGCTAGTCTCCATCGTTGAGGCACACACTCCGTCTCGTCCGAACAACAAATGCAACTGCAAGATTAACACTCGTAAGCTTCCATGCATTCTCTTCAGTCTGCTGTGCAACTTACACTAAAAGCCGTAAAACTGTAAACTTAATTATTAAGTTTTAACTCTTAACGTTTCTTTATTTCTCATATTTCGCTTAACATGTTTCGGCCTATAAGGCCATTATCAGGGACGATAAATTCGTTTTGGCGAAACTGCTGCATTTTAATTTTTTATTTTATGATTTACTCCCAAATTCTCTAGCATAATTACCTCTTCTTGCACAGTGTGTGTTGATGATTGGTGTAGTTTTTTCTTTCGGTGCTTCGAGTATTTGTTTAGTTGCGTAGTCTTGTTTAGTTATGAAATATCATATTATAATACCCGTAAAATTACAAATATAGTTACGAATTTTACACAACATCACTACAAGCAACCACCAGCCTGAGAAAAATGTAAAAATTCTAGGTTATCATTAATTTCATGGGCAAGAACAATTTTCAGTCAGTAATATCTGTTTATGCCGGTCACGGTAGCCGAGTGGTCTAAGGCATGCACTGTCTTCGCTCGCTTGGAAATCGGGATCGTGGTTTCGAATCCCACTCAGGGAATGGATGTTTAGTTTGTTTGTGTGCTTTTTTCTGTGTTTACGTACAGGTAGAGGCCTTGCGACGAGCTGATCACCCGCCCAAGAAGTCCTACCGTATGTGTAAGATCTAGAAAAACCGAAGTGAACGGAGTTCATAGAGGTTGGCCTAGGCCCACTGGGGCTGTAGTGCCAAGGAAAAGATAATATCTGTTTATAGTCAGGTGTCCGGCCACTTAGTGTACAGATGAGTGTAATGTAGTCGATAACTAACACCGCTTTCTAGCGTGCAGCTTACGCCTATCGCAGTGAAGGAGCTATATGCAATTAATCAAGTTACTATTCCCTTTGGACTTGTTTAGGTACATGACACATATTGACGTCACGTAGACACCTGGAAGGTATCAAGGGCTACCAATTAATTGCGGTAATGAAAGCAATCATGCGCAGAAGAGGTGCGCTGTCGCAGCTAAATGAGACATGGACTTCTACTGTGTCTCCACGGCAAGAAATCCGTGCTTCTCTATTCTTTGCACAAACTACACCAGATTAACGCATGACGAGGAGGATGTACTGTATATAGGTAGGTTTGCTTACGGAATGTAAACCCTAATTTCTTGGACCAGCTATAACTTCGTAGAATTTCTATGAAAGCTATATATGAAACAAAACAAGGAACATATTAAGATCTTCTATTTAGGGCCGCACCATAGCTCAAGCGGTTAGTCGCTGGCTTCCCATCGCGGCTGCCCGGGTTCAATCCCGGGTCTGGCCAAGTGGGATTTGTAGTGGGCAAAGTGGCGCTGGGACAGGGTTTCTCCGAGGGCTTCGGTTTCCCCTGCCAATCTTCATTCCACCAATTGCTCCAGAATCACCCTCACCTATCATCATAATAGACCAGAAGTCGCCGAAGTACAAAGGACTTAGTCCCACCCCACTAGCAATAAAAAGCCTATTATAATATTTAATTTAAACATTTTGCGATATGCTTTTTATTTAACAGCATGCAGTTTATGTCTGTTGTGACAACAGTGTTCTGCAGTACATGAATATCGAAGGCAATATGCGTTGAATATAACAATATACGTGTTAGCATTTGTGATTGAGGTTTAGGTATACACATTTCTGTGTAGAAAAAACAGAGCGAAACCTTTCCAACCCACTATTCCTCGCTTCCTCTCCTACCTTTTTCATTCCACCAAACATAATCACCCATTGATCTCTCTCCGCGGTAAATAGTTTTTGCATCCATATATTCTAATTACTTAAAAATAATGGATCATCAGGCACAGAAAATAATATATTACAAGGTAAGGATTACCTCTGTTTAATTAATTAATTAAGCACCTTGCCATGAAGATTTATGGAGAAGCTGAGGTATAGTTACACCGGTCTTTACCTCCGCAATAGATGAGGTGAGTGGCAAGGTTTGAGCTCCGGCTGCTTTACTGCCAGGGAAAATGTTCCATGGTACCCATTGAATAAGAGGTTTGAGTGGGCCTCAGAGACAGGCTGAAAAGTTTGGAGAAGAGAAAATCTCTTGTTCTTGCTGGGAATCGAACAGATATATAATTTTAAAAAGACACATCTTATGAAACTACAAAACACTAAAATAAATCCATTATATTACATAATGATCATCGCTAAACTCATTATCCAATCACAAGCGACGAACATCCCAAAGAGTGGGGCTCACGATTCTATAGACGGAGCTACCGAATAAGAAACGGACACACGAATCATGAATTCGGCTCAGTGTTCTACTTTTGTTTCGCTGTTTATTCGCACCGACTTCCCACTTATCTCTCGGCACAGAAGCAATTTAACTTACTACGTCTGTTCGCTTTGTTTTGTTAACTGGAAATGAGAACATTAGTGGAGCAAAGTTTGGCAACAAAGCTTCTGGTTATTTCCTCCAACAAACTAAACGGCAATAGCCCAACTTCCGCTACACACAAAAAAGGTAATTTCACAAGATGCCTTGTTACATACGAGCCGTACTGTCTACTTCAGGGGCTAGCGGGAAAATGTTGGTAAGAAAATTTCAGTAAGCAACGCCATTTCCTGATACTTGCTTCGTTGTGCATACGTAAAAAAAAAAAAAAAATCTCATGGTTATTGATCTAGGAATTTTCTCTTGCTTATGTTGCCTCTACTGATGCGTGTATGACGGATGGTGAGTATTGTTTTACAGAAGAGGAGATGCGAGTTCTCGTTCTGGTATAAAAAGCGAGTTCTGTAATTGCAGTTTTCAAGCCTGCGAAAATTCGTATAATGGCTTCTGGGTTTTGAGCCTATGTAATCTGTTATGTGGATACCAACGTTTCTACAGTGCAGACAGGTAGTGTATTGTAACGTATTTTCAATCCAGAGGAGTCATTGCTATGGAAACGCTGGAATAGACCGTTACAGAGGAGACAACAATTGCTCCATTGTAGTTCTAACAGGAGTCTCCATGGTTATAACAAAGGGTTCGTTGCCTAACAGCGGCCAAGGTTATAAAAGCCCAGTTTCGACGAGAAGTCTTCAGTCTTCATCGAGCCAGCTAAGAAGCCAGTCGTGATCGAGCCATCTTGGGAGCCAGTCTTGGGATAACCGCCAGAAGAGATAGTCCAGCATCGCCGAGTTATTGTAAGCAGTGATTGTGACACTGCAGACGGGAATGATTGTAAAGTGTGTGTAAACGAGCGAAGGAATAAACTCGCTATGCCAAACGACGGCGTGAACTTATTTGTAGCGTGACACACAAAACACGCTAGAGTATATTCCTCTGAAGCGCCATTGCTAATCTACTGAACTATGTGTTTCAAAACCACGAAGGATTTTGTGCAGTTCACACAGTAATATTAGTTTAATGAAATCTGTGCTCCTGAGATGAGCTTAAAGTGGTAGCCAAAACTGGAGACACGTGGAATGCGTACAGACTTCTGGTGCGAAACGTCTTCGGAAGCATTCATGTCGAAGACAGAGGAGGAGGTGTGGGAAAGCATTAATATGTCACAGTGAGAGTAAACAGGACTGGTTGAAGATTGTTTCGAAGGGCGGAACCTGGTAATTAGACAGTCTAACTTCCAAATTCCACTACAAAACAGAAATTTGATACTTAGGTCCTTACTAGTAATTATATTAAACTTACAGATTATGAAACTTATTTACTTAATTACTTACTTACTTACTTACTTACTTACTCATGGAACTTAGCCCTTCTAGAAGAGCCGCCAATTCTGCAGCCAATTCAAGAATTTCCCAACATTTTATGGAACCCGAATGTTCTTTACCGTGTTCCCAAGAGCCCTCCAGCGATCCCTATCCTGAGCCAGATCGATCCAATACATACCGTCCCATCCTATCTCTCTAAGATCCATTTTAATACCGTCCACTCACCTACGCCTTGGTTTTCCCAATGGTCTCTTTCCTTCTGGCTTTCCCACTAATATCCTATATGCATTTCTCGTCTCCCTATTCGTGCTACATGCCCTGCCAACCTCAATCTCCTTGACTTAATTATTCTAATTATACTTGGATGAACCTAGCTGCTTTAATTATGATGTCTTGTGATTCTTAACTACATGCCTCTTGCAGCGTTACGTAGGAGGAACTTAATTGCGAGAAGTCCGTCATGATTTCTTTCAACATATTTTAGGCCTAGCAAAGCTGAATCAAGTTACGTAGTTCTCATTAAGTTAGCCAATATTGGATCGTGAGTCGACCGGATCACGACTTGTCATTAATAATTATGATTCAGAAGAACCAGGTACAGTTTCCATTCAGAGAATCTTCAGAATTCGAGTCATACGTGCTTTTCTGTCAGCCACCCACTTGGAACGAGCTTATGTAAATTCTGCACGAAGTTGTAGCAGTATTGGAAATACTCAAAGATCCTCCGTGATTTGGCTTTATGATTTGAATTTTCCATCCCCCATATCTTGTATATTCTCTGTTACTGCTCTCGTCTTGGAAACCTGTTTGACTTTGCCCTGGGCCAGATATATACCGGCTGCTGCATGACGGAAACTTTTACTCAGCATCAGATACAAAGAAAAGAGAGATCAGGGAATGACGAGAAGGAAGAGCCGAAACATAAAAAAGGAAGGAAAGATTATACTAAATTTCCTACTCAACAACTTCGAATATAAGCCGCTATACACGTGAAATTATTTATATCTAACATGTATTCTGAGAAACGGAAAAGTAACTCGGGAGTATTAACTACTCAGCGAGTAGCTTCATTCTGGAGTCGATGGATTATAAGTTGTTAATGTGTGAATTACCAACCTTCCGCACAACCTCAGACTGGAGAACCGGTTACTTACACTTTGGCCTGTGCAGAATGAGACGGTCTCCAGTAACTACATTACAGCAGCCATAGTTCCCGGCAATGGTACGCATCAGCCTCCTCACTACGATAACGAGGGCGTCATGGTGAAAAAATCTTTTGTGGTGCTATACAAAGAATTCTACAATTATTTTTCTTCCTCACAAAGTTCAGGCACTATATTCCCCCTCCCGAAGAACAGTAAACCTTTGATCCTTGTATATTCACCTAGGCTTCCGCAAAGCTCTTCCTTCTCGGGTTCCATATTCTGCCGACGCATTGGAAATTGTACTTCAATTATGCTCCTTAATGTAGTGGCTGTAAACTATGTACATTATGGTACTGAATGCTAGACTTTAAGCTAGACAATAAAAAATGTAAAATCTGTCCTTGTAACAGGCTGTGGAGGCCCATAGGTTTGTGAGACGTCGAAGTTCCCACATTTTTCTACACAAACGTCATAGCGCGGCTGGAAGGGTTAGGTCATTTAAAAAAAATACCTCATTTGGATTGAACCCGCGACCTTCCGGCTTGTAGCATAGTACCTCAACCAACTACGCTACAGACAATAAATTAAAAGAATAGTAGCTGCAGAAATGAGAAAGCAGGACATCGCCTAATTTATCAGAAATAAAACGAAGAAGAAAGAAGAATGTACACGTAATAAATGTCATTAAAAATAAATTTAGATCATACAGATAAGATGGAAGATGGGAGA
>NW_019725423.1:2719040-2789709 GCF_002891405.2 Cryptotermes secundus
GAGCGATTGTTAGCGTACCTCCATTTATTTAAGAGCTGTCAGAGGGACCGTGTTGTACTTAGGCCCAAATTAACATGGATCTGGATAGGGATTGGCTGAATGCAAATGAGAGAAACACCCAAATTTTAGGTTCAGCCAATCAGCAAAATTTCAGAGGAGAGGAATCCAGGCGTTCCCGGAACCGTCGGGACTTCTGCCTCTCCAGAACAGTCAGTCATCAGAACGAAATAAGAGTAGTCAGTGAGTACAAGGCAATAAGATCAGTCAGTTATTATAAGTCATTACAAGCCCTCAGAAGGAAACGGCGGGAGTGAGTAGCCAAAGTGAACAACAGTAGTAACCTCTCGGACGTTAAATTTGAGTACAAAGTCCCAGTGCTAGGGCCTCGTCATATGTAACTCTAGTGACCACATCTACAATAAAGAGCAACAGTGTTGGTGAAGTGCGAGTTGTTTTCAGTGTTCTCTCTCTCCTTGTGTGAGCAAGGCCCAGAAGTCGCCCTGAGACAGAATCTCGTCCTACCGTCTGAGCAGTCGGAACCCCAAACGCCCACCTATCCATATCCCCACCTTTGTTTTCCCCGTCCAAACTCGTGGATTTCACCCAAGTCCACTGGCGCCCATACAAATTCAAATTCAGAGCAATCCCACACCCTAACCTGAACCAGAAAGCAACAGGAAGCGGCGGATGCAAGTGGAGGCCACAAAGGGGCGAACGTGAATGACAGGTATAGGTGACTACCAACTCGTGAGGCTTGAAGTCTCACTGAGCGGTAAGGACGAAGAAAAGGACGGCGGTAAGAGATGGCGCCGAACGTGTAGGCGAAAGGGAGAGGGCGGTAAGACCAGTGTACGAGTATACATTCCGTCCATATGTTTCTTTTGACTCCGGCTTGACTCGTGGGCCTGACTACATCATAAGTCGATGCCAAGCATACTCTTTTGTTGTCTTTCCGTCTTACAGCCAACATTTCCGTCACACTTGTAACTTGTAACTTTCTTTCCCTTCTTCCAATGGACATGTCTTCAAGCACACTTCTCTCACTGTGCCAGCTGCTCTAAATCCAAGAGTTTGCGAGTCCAGAAAACTATCATAGGAAGTGAAAAAATTGTCCGTAAGACCTACATAGCATCGTGGGCCACGTACGCATTTCAGCATTTCCCTCAAAGCTTCGGATCCCAATGTGACTGTAGTGTCTTTCGAAATGCCCCTCTTTCCCTTGTGGAATGGGCATCTCGTGGACGAACACAGCATCCAATTTTCGAAACTGTCTCTTATAGACTTACCGCGAATAAATATTTTGTAACTGTGGCTGCAGTAATAAGTACTATCAGCTCGCCCAAGCCAAGATGCTTCTCAAAAATACCAAATTATTTAAGTGCCATTCCCAATTGTCGTAATTTCATAGTCTCCACGTTCCTCGTCTCTCACGTTTCAGTCTGCACCAGCCTCAGGAGGCAGTACCAGCGCGTCGAACCTTATCATCAGTATTACCCAGTGTCTATCTCCTCTGACCCCAAAAATCCCTGATGCGACTTCCAAAATTTAGAAAAGAAACATAGATTTCTTAGTGAGATCAAGAAAACAGATATGCACTGAAACACCGGAAATATATTGTGACGCATATATCCGCTGCTATGCGATAACCCGATAAACAGTCTCGCAACAAATACACAACCAGTAATATAGTAGATCCGTTGCTAGGCAACATCCGCAATATATGCACGCAACAATAGAACAGATGTTGCAAGGAGTGTTTTCTATGTACGTAGATCAGCGCCATGCCCATTAATATGCAACGACTCAGTAAACACATTCCAACGAATATGCAACAATAGAGGAAGTCTACTGATAGGCTACAGACGTGTAGTCTGTGCTATGATCCGACCCGAGGTTATACAGAAACACTAGGCCGGCTAAACAGAGCTACTACTGATATGGCATGATCTGCTTTACTGAGCCTGCATTGACAGAGGCCTTGTATATATGGTATATATATTTTTTTTCCTTGGCACTACAGCCCCAGTGGGCCTAGGCCTACATCCATGAACTTCTCCTTTCACTTCGGTTTTTCTAGATCTTAGACATACGGTAGGACTCCTTGGGCGAGTGATCATCTCGTCGCAAGGCCTCTACCTGTACACCAACACAGAAAAACGCACACAAACATTCATGCCCTGAGTGGGATTCGAACCCACGATCCCGGCTTCCGAGCGAGCGAAGACAGTGCATGCCTTAGACCGCTCAGCTATCGTGACTGGCATATATTGTATATACATACATTTAGTAACATGTAAAATGTAAACTGCACATACTGACAACAGACTTATTCCTGCTGACTGGAACTCTGGCCAACGACAGACCCCTCCTCTCGTCAGTGAGAGGGCCCCACATCAACAAGCCTGCAACTGTCTGACAGTAATATAGATCTGGTCTTAAGCCCCAGATGGGTGCTTTAATCCAAGACAGACTGACCGACTGACCATCGGTCGTAACAGAACTTCGACCGAAATTTGACTTTGGCTAGACAGAGGCGTAGATCGGGACTCAGAGAGTCGGCAGTCGAAGGAATTAGACTGTGCCAAGAAGACTTTAGTGTGTGAGCTGAAGACTGTGCATGTGCTGTAGTTACAGGAATATTTGCAGTTGCTGTTAGACTGTGATCAGTCCGTTGCCAGGAATCGGACATTGAGAAGATTCAGTATGAAGTGATTTATAGTTTGAGAATCTGCAGGAGTGTTATACTTAGCTGTAGTTACGACTTATGAGTAATTAATAAGCATAATTACCAACCCGAACTCCCTCTATAGTCACTAATACACATGAAAATATGTATGCAATACGGCTCATCATATGTTTAGACATGAAAATAAATCTCGCAACTCTTTGGCGCATACATTGTTCCACTGTTCCCGAATGGAATCAGCAGGAAAAAATGCCTACAGAGCTTTCATGATCCGATAATATTTAAAAGTTTATACTCAGGGAAGTAATAAACATTCTTAACATCACCCAAAACAGAAATGAAAGCCAGGAAACGTTTTTGTTAAATCCAATATACAAATTTTCATATTAGTGCACAAAGCTGACAAAAATGAACGCTTCAACATCAAAATAGAGGCATTCAAACAAAGAGTACACGTGAACCAGAGTCCAAAAGAAAACCATGACCTTTCGCAATCATACTAAAGCCGATTCTGTTTCAATTGTATTTTCCAATCTTTTAGGAAAGACTCGCGAAAATTTGTTCCCAAATGGGAAAAATGGGATTAAATTGGTCAATTAACTACTCTTCAAAAGTAGTGTACTGGACTAAACTTGGTCCAGAAAGGGGGCTTCGGAATGCATTGTAAAAGGGTCTTCGGTACTCAGATGAAAAGTTCTCAGACAAGTACACATTCACTGCATTACATCTGAATCTTAAAATATAGAGCAATAAGAAGAATTAGGCAAACTGAGTTGACGACGACTCTGATGATTTAAGGGAACGCGAAAATATAAAGACAATTTCAATTCATCTCGAAAGTAATGTTGGAAGCCCTGTAAGAGAGGACGAACATAACATGCTCGAAAACAATGTGCATCTATGTTCACTTGCACCTAATTCGTTTTCATTGCTTTTGTGCAGTAATACTACTGTGGAAGTTTTAATACGGCGGCCTGTTTCACAGAAAGCACCAAAGAGGAACAAATTCTACGATCCGAATTTCGTAAAGAAATTGAATGAAGTCTTATTAAGTTTTGTGACGAATGGCAGATCAATAGGGCGACAAATGCGTGATTCGGAGGACACGATACAAGCGGATGGAAATATCGGAAGGAACGTGGAATTTGAGAGATACTCTTTTCGGTTCTTGGCCAGAAAACAGACTATCCAGAATGCCGTTTTCCATCTTTTACCTCAGCTCCTGAAGGCAAATTCCGGGGAAGTATCTTGATCGAGGTACGGCCTCTTCTTTCGAAACCTTTACAATTCATATACCACACTACCGTCCGGCGCTATATGGACGCGATATTTAAAGTGTCATTAAACAACCTACTAAAATAAAGAACATGGAAAGAAATGAGCAAAGAATTAAATTTGAACACAGAAAGGCTGGAATATAGTAAACACTTTCATCACGTTTGCGCGTGTTTGTTTAATGAGCGAAAGCGTTGCTCTCGAAATAATTAAGTGAAAGTCTTTGATATTTATTCGGTCATATAATTTGAGCTGACAAAACCTCCTTAATTTTTTGGTATAGTCAATAATAAGCTTCATTACGCAAGATATTCTGTGAAGTTTTTGAGTTATTAATCTAATTTGATTCAAAACGTTTCGCTTCTCTCTAAGTTACACAAGGCTCCACTCCACGAGGGCGAGGGAAGTACAGCGCAAGTTAACATCCGGGGCGTTAACAGGTCACTAAATTATTGACAAGGTTTGCAGGTCATAACTATGCCATCGCAGGCATTATTAATTTTGAAGAAAATCGCAGTGTGCGTTATTGGGCAATACAAATTAAACCTCACTAGCAGTGGCCGTGCTCCCGCTGTTCCAAGATTCTTGAGAAGCTAATTAAATGCAGTGTTTTGTTTGTGCAAAGATTGGATTTTTAATGGCATATGTAATTACAGTACACTCCACCCTTATCTCTAACTCTGCTTTTGTATTTTCAGTGACGGAAACACAGAGGGGCGTCTTTATGTTCAGGTCGTGCATTTTATTCACAAGGATAAAGCATTCGTTCATGGAGATAGAAACTGAAATATAATCCTGTGGGAAGAAGAATTATTTCGATCGCTGCACCACGTGAGGGTAAGGTATACAAGCATTCAACGGAGGACTTCGAAACTTCGCGGATTATGTCCTTGTTCAGCCTATTTCGGCACCATACGACATATTACTTTGGTCTATCAAAGTCTCTCTTTCCTTTAGTTTACTATTGCAGGTTTGTTTCAGAATTCACATTTCGTAGCTAACAGAATGAAGGAGAGTTCTCACTGCTCAGCTAATAGATTTTCCTCTAATCAACTATTTTTCTTTTGGAACTGGAAGTTTCATAAACTAAATCGAAAGAGCCGCCATTGAAATCTATCCTATGATGCCGAAACCTGTCCACGTCCTCACACCATTCTTCTGTGAGATTCATTTTAATATTATCCTCCCAAATACGGTCAGGTCTCTTTCCTTCAGGTTTCGGGAATAACACTTTGCAGCTAGCATCGTTCCAGTGCGTGCTACATGTCCTGCACATCTCATTTTCTTTGATTTGGTAACCGTAATATATTTAGTCAAGAAAGTCGGCTATCAAGTTCCATTGTGAATAGATTCAGTAGTTGGTACATTGCCAATAGTCATCACACAAAATCACATAATAATGGAAATTTTATAAATTATAAAATATTTTGATGTAAAAAATAAAAAGTAAAGGTATCCCTGTAACAGGCCTTGGAGGCCCATAGGTTTGTGAGATGTTGAGGTTCCCACATTTTCTAGACAATTGGCTCATAAATGTCTGTAAGTTTGTCAGCCTTACGCTCCGGCCGTCATTCATCCCCAAGAATATTCCTGGTACTCATTTCTGTTAGAGGTTAGTTTGACCCCCAGGGCCATAGTGCGGCTGGAAGGATTAGGTAAATTGAAAATATTCACCTCATCGGGATTCGATCCCGCGATCTTCCGGCTTGTAGCATAGTGCCTCAACCAACTACGCTACCGCGTGCCCCCTATACCTGAAGAAAAATGAAAACGGTCTACTTTCGTTGAGTGATAAAGAAAATTCATTTCAGTTTTACGGTGTCTTGTTCTGAACACTGCATGCTTCTGTCACGGTGCCATCACGTGGAACGCCACTGAAAGTAGAGTGATTCTTTCTAAACGTGCGCCAATGGTGCATGAAGCGATAGGTCTTAAGTCCAGCACGTTCAAAAAAATAAAAGAGAGCAAAACGATGCGCAGTCTTCTTGCTCCTGCAGGCGTTGAAAGAGCATGGAGCACATGAAGACATTTGAAAGTGCCGGAGATTAATGGGTCTTAGGGTTCATTCAGAAAACCTATAGTCAAGATCAGCGTGTCTTCTGCTTGGCCTGTATTGTGCAAATGCTCGAGAAATCGCTCACTTTTCCAGACAAATCGATTGCTTTTCTTCTGGTCTATATGTAACCGCGTCTGTAACTGAACGTTGTGGTTTCCAGCGGTCTTGCCTAGAGCTGACTGCGCTAAAAAATAATTCAAAATCCGAGCATAAAGAATATGACAACATATATACGTATATCATCAGCTCCTATCAGTGGCCGCACGGTCTGAGACATGAACCTGCCTCGGCCGCTCAAACATTGGGATCGTGGGTTCAAAACGCACTCAAACTCACTGATGTTTTTATTTGCATTTAATCTGTGTTTCTGTTGTCCTGTATGCAGGTAGCTGCCTTGTGACGGCCTGATCTCCCGTCCAAGGAGTCTTACCGTTTGTATAAATAAGATTAAGAAACTTAAGAAGAGGACAGGGCCCAAAAAAGGGCTGTAGTGTTATTGATGAATGAATGGATAAATCATCAGCATATTGGATATATTTGTACTATTATTTGAATTGCATTTAAAGAATGAAATGGGTCTCTATTATGACGTAAACTAAGAAATAGAGAGAATAAAATTGAATAAAAAATGGAAAGTTAACCTAATAAAGTAAGTGGTATTATATACTGTACATATATATTAAAATATATAAGTGCGTACTTTTACAGTATGTACAGTTTACACACAACACATTTTGTGCTTGAATTTCTATTGAATTTAATTTTGGGGTTGATTAGACTTCTGGTTCGAATTCTCATAGCTCGGGGTCAAATCTCGGTTCGAAGACCGGTCATATTGACAAAAACCTGTATTATTATTCCTCAGTACGTTCATGAAAATGCCGGGATAGTATCTCAGCTTACGCGCCTACTGTTTCCTTTCAAATCATTTAAAATTCATTATTCACTCATCATCATATTAGAAGCTATATAGTGTGAGTTGCAGCACCGTCGGAATAAACTTTAAATGAACAAATCCACCCTTTCCCCGTATTTTTCTACATTTAATTATTTTAAAAAAGATCCAGTTTCATATTCTATTTTGTTGTTTACTTCAGGCAATCGTCATAGATTTCAATATTAAATTTTTTTTATCTGTACGAGATGCATCTTCTCTGTTCCAAGTAATCTCTAATCTAATATTACGAAATTTATAGATACAAGAATTCTAATTAAAAACACCAAATATTTTTACGTATGCACCCATTGCTAGGCAACAGGTTGGTAAACAATTTACCGCGAAGACAGATTTTTGGTAAAGAGTCATTGCTATGTTGCGCAACAAGAGAGGAGGGTATGTTTTCTTTGACATCCGCGCCACGCCCATCGCTCATAATGGACCAATGAGCTCGCAGTCTGACAAGTGACACGTGTTTTCTGTGGAGTCCTTGCCGAGAGAATAGAAGAAAATGCGGGAATGGGGCTAGACTTGAGTCCAGAAGAGTTTTTAGTTGAGTTCCGAGGTTCCAGGGCGATTGAACAAAAAATGGCAAGACGACTTCATAGTGACTTTAAGTGCTACTTTATGTGCTGAGATCCGTTGCTAGGAGACGACTTGTGGAAACTAATAATCATTATACGTGCATAACGGTGAACTGTAAATTGAGTAAATAAGCGATAGCGTTGTAATAAGTGTGATTAAGAGAACTTGTAACCGAAGTGCTAATAAATCCAATCGTCCATTCTAGAATCCTTTTTTTCGTCACGCGAACCCCCCTACACGTGACAATATACTTCTATCCCTTTTATTTAGGACTAGTTCTCATAGCTAATAATTTTACATCTGAGATTTCCTGTTTTTTAAATTGTGTGTTTCTCGTTTCATCACTTAACAGAACTGTAGCAAGCACCTCGCTGCACATTGTCATTTACTTCATGACCTGCTGACATAAATTGTCTACAGACGCAGCAACGTCCAGAAATGCAATTGAAATTCTAGAATATCTGCACAATTTGCGGCTTCTCAAGGAGGACTTAGCTCCATTAATTTTAATTATATTCAAATTAACTTCAGCCAGTTTAAAAATATATATCGATAATGAAAGATGAAAATTGAAGTAACAACTTTAATCAAATGCGGATATATAGTTTAATGGTGACAGCCTCCCTGCAGTTATGGCAAATAAAGATGAATGTAACGTTGCCCCTGTGCAGAAGCACCTCTCAATGAAGGACTACAGAAGCGGTGAAAGTAAATCTGATGGGATCCTTAGTCTCCGTAATAGGCGGAGATCTGACTAACGCCCCGATTACAATTACCAACAAGTTAAGAATCAACACTACCTACCAGATGCCAAATGATCCTAGTACCACTCTACGCTTAGTGGTGAGAGAAATACAGAAAAGCCTCCACGGAGAATCAAAACGCGTTCCTAAATTTCTATAAGAATTGAAAATATATTTCAGGAATGCAGAGGCTACAGTGTAAGAATTCGTTCGCCCTGTTCAATCCATCAGCCATCAGCCAGCAAGTCCGTACTGGCTGCCCTTTTCAACTAACAGGACATTCCGAGTTTATAAAAGACGACCAGTCCTGCTCCCGCCAATTGAAACATCCAATGACGCCAAATTTAAGGATGGGGATATAAAGAGGATATAGAGCTCCTTCCTATTACTGCAAGATTTTATAATAAAATAAATATATTTTCAAGAATGCCTGTTATTTTTCCATATTCATAAATATTGCCGTGGTTCTGAGAGTCACTACGGACGGGGTTTGGATTTACTGAACACTTATAACTTGTAGCACACATTCAGATTTGTATGTCTTTAATAGTCGTTTCTTGGTAACGGTTCCTAATTTTATCGTTTGCGTACGTCCGTACCGGCGGACGAATATCCCATAATAGACTCATTGCTCCAACTGACTAACTCCCAGGTTGGCGGCTATCGCAAACCAAACATCTACTCTTCTCTTCATTGACTGACTGATTGCAGCTCCCAAGTTGTTCAGCTTATAACATCTCGGCATGTACCGCGTAGAAAACACCGCTCCTTATTGTTGTAGTTCAATCGTTGCCGTGGGAATATATTCAATTCTTTATTAAAGTCCGTAACAACACAACAGTACAATGGTCAAGGCTACAATTAGCTTTACATGCTTCGGCTCATAAAGCCGTCATGAGGCAAACACATGATAACCATTTTCACACACTACTGAACTGCAATTGCAATAGTGAAGCTGGACGCTTGATAATTATTACTTTATAAAATACGTGGTAAGAATAAAATAAACTCTAAACTTATTATAAAATGAAAGTTATGGCGTAAAATAGGGTTAAAAACTTTTCATGCGATATTCTATATCACTGAGTCAGTTGTTGCAATTTTGTTATATTCCCGCGGACATAATGTTATATCTAGACTTGTGTACATGTAACAAACTGCTTGGAGGCCCGTGGTTTAGTTGTGGTATAGTTCTGACGTTAATTGTTTAGCCCGTGCCTCATCTTACAATGTATTTATCCATTCTGTGGGAATATACGAAGACTGCAATTCGAATACATATATGTGTTTGACAAGCCGTTACCAAGTAACGACTCCTGTATATTTATTTATCTTGCTGTCTCCATCTACAATATAAAGTGTCATTCTACTTATGTTATTTCTCTTTAATTTTTATTCCTCACTGACAGTCTATAATGTCTCTTTCTTCTTATGTCGTGGGATTTTGTCCGCGTGATTTCATATCAAGTCATGGAACTATACAAGGGAATTGGGTGTAACTTCGTTACTAGACAGATGCAAATGGTCCCCATCACGCTCCTTACGCTTTACTCTGGACTAAAGAGGCCCAGCTACATATGAATGGGAGTTTCAGCATCTTAACGCACAAGAAGTATTAATTTCATGTGACGAAAATCTGTCTTCCAAAAGTCTGCCAATCATTAGTTTAAAATAATTACTACTTTGTTTAGTGTACAGCTTCTTCATAAAATATGACATTTCCACAGGGACTAACTTACTGAGCCTTCCAGAGTAGAAGCAAACTCCATAACTTCAGAGTCTTGTCTGTGTCGGACCGGCTGATCAATGCAGGAGATTTTTAGGGTCACTCTGAATAAGCAATTTGCTTATTTCTCCGATGTGCTGATGGTACAGGGTAAAGAGGCTTTATTTTAAGCGCCAGTCCGCAAGCATCTACTCCTGTTTTCGGTTTCAGTAAGATACTTGCCAATACGGCAGAATGCATTTATAAGAGAGTTCAGTTTCGCTTGAACGAGATCTTTACTGCGCAGACTGTGACCTAGATCCGTTCCACCTGGTGCGAGTGGTCGGTCTCACAGTAAATCCCATGTAATGGCGTTGAAGCTATTTAGAAGTAAATACAGGATTTTACAACCCGAAATCTCGGCAACACCCCAATTACTCTCAGGGCGAGAGCTTAGTCGGGTTGCGTGGTATTAAGTGGCAGAGGCTACGGCCACCGAGCGGTAGTTCCCAGGCTCCGGTCACCGATACGACCCCACACAAATCACCCATCCCACTTTCGGCCCTACCATATGAAACGCGGTGCTGCGCACAATTGTTGCTATGGAAATGGACAATCTCGCTTCTGCTACGTGTATAAGGTGGGTCATCGAGATGACTCCTATAAAATGTAAAGAGAATTTTATAAGGTCCACTGGCACTACGAAAACTGCGTCACTGCGGTGCAAATTTAACATGCGAACAACCAATTTCAGGACTGTGCACAGAGGTAAACAGTCTTCAACAGGCCCAGTAATTGTACAAATTATCTTGAAATATAAGCTTCACTGTAGAGCGTAAATACATTATTTTCTCGGGGCGTGAATCTGACCATTTATCTCTATCAAGTACAGAGATAAAAAATACTTGGATCTATACATCCATTTTGACCGCCTCTGTGGTCTAGTGGTCAGAGTTCCTGGCTACAGATCCATAGGTCCCGGTGTCGATTCCCAGCGCTCCCAGATTTTCTGAAATGTAGTGGATCTGGAAGGGGGGGTCACTCAGCCTCGTGAGGATAATTGAGGAGTTATTTCAAGGAAATGGCGGCTGCGGCCTAGAAAACTGAGATTAACGGCTGTGGGGATCCGTTGCGCTGACCACGTGACATCCTCTATCCGCAAAAGCTAGCACTAACTGACAAGCGGCGGTCGCTCGGTCGGTACAGTTCGCTTGCGGACTACAGGCCACGGAGTTTTATAATCCATTAACCCATGCGTCTTCTTGGTGTAGTGATTAATTAGTTACACACAGGGATAACTTTTCTTTATGTAAGATAAGTATTTGAGAAGCAATGTTTACTGGAGTAACAAAACAGGCCTAAGTTTTCGATCCACGAGATCGCGAATAAAACGAATCTTGGAGAGCTCAGCTGTGAAGATGAGAACTGGATTATGTTTCTTCACGTTCATCTGTGGCCTCATTGCCACAGCGTTAGACCTAGTTGTTTTAGAAGATTCACAGAAGTCTTGCACAAATACCATTCAAACAGACGTGAAGTAACTGACACTTCTCTACTGCTGATCGAATTGTCCGCTGTTTATTTAAAGACACTTTCTCATCTGTAGAGGTTTATTGACCCAAAGTGAGAGGAGATCATCCTTTTACAAACACAAATGGAAGAGCTATTAATCGTATTACAATTGCATTTGGTTCTCGTTACTTCTGGCTGGAGCATCGGGGAAAGCAGAGAGTTGTAGTGGGAAGAACATGTTCAATGGCAACTTAACCACATTTTAACAGATGTTTCGCAGCTAAAACTCTAACGAAGAGCATCTACCATAGTCAGTCAGTACTCTTTCGCAATCTCATAGGTGCAGTCGGACTTTTCATCTTTGCATTCGACTCTGGAAATGGCTTGTTTTCAACATCGTCACTCCAACCCTACGACACTGGGTAAATAAGATCTAAAATTTTGTTAAGATAATATTGTGGTATGTTTGCCCAAAGCGAGAACTGTGGAACCAGAAAAGGGACAATTGCTAGGTAACTTCTGTGTAATATATAACACTGTAGTAACTGTTGGAAGAGGTGTTTTCTGTGTGATCCTTGCCGAAGCTACAATATCTATGACCAGCTACCATTACACGAGAGAGGGTCGAATACCTATACCGTGAACTTGCGAATCGTAGGAGGCGACGAAAGGGAAGTCTCAAATCTCAGATAGTAAAATATGGTCGCGAGTCCTAAGGGATTCGGACCCGAGAAAGACTGCTCTGTCAAGGGCTAGCAGCATATACAAAAGACAGACCCGTCTTCTCGTCGGAGAGAGCCCCACAAAAATAAAACCGTAACTGACAAAGTACTAAATATCTGATCATGAACTCCAGAAGGGGCTCGACGCCAAGACTTATTGACTGACTGATCGTCAGTCGCGATGTGGCGTTCATTTATTTACACAAGTCTTTAGACGGATGTTGGAAAGGAAGGAGATTGATGTGAGATGTCACGCAGCCTGCGAGGACGTGAGTCCCGGAACTGAGGAACGTCCACTGTTGGAAGACGTTAACAAGCAGCACAGTGAGGACCGTGACTGAGAACACTAGTCTGTGTGTGACAGTGACCTATAAATTGTAGTCACGAGTTTTGTGTTAAAGTGTTAAAAAATTCGATTACCAATGCAAACTCCGTCTATAGTCACATTTGGAAAATTTCATCCGGTGACCTGTTAACAAAACAATCAATGAGAAAAAAATTGTATTACATTACAAAAAAATACATACATACTTAAACTACTTCTCAACGTAGTGACCGCAGGAATTGAGGCACCTGTATCGGAGAATAAGTTTTTGTATGCCTGTATGAAGGAAGTCTGTCGCCTGTGAGCTAAGCCACGTTTTGACATGAACTCCTCATTATTGCTGAAGCTCTGAGATGACAACCAGTTCTTCTGGTCGGTAAACAGGTTGTAGTGCTTGGAGTGAGATCAGGGCTCTCGCGTTGCAGTTGTGGGAATTCACATAAAAGTTATGAAGTTATGAAGCGCCGGCTTCAAATTTTAACAAGCTCATCACTCACTACAAGTGGCCGACCACTTCGATCTTTATCGCGAATATCTTTCGCTCATTTTTGAACATTCTACACCATTGTCTAACAGTTCCTTCATTCATTACATTTCGGCTGTAAACCGCTCAAATTTATTGACGAATTTCCGCAGCACTTATGGTTTTATTGTGAAGAAAGCGGATAACAGCGCGAATTTGACATCTCGCGGGATTATCAGTCGCAGGACACATCATAACTCACTCCGTAGAGACAAGAACAAACACTAGGAGACCAGATTTGTGATGGTTTACAAAAAATGAGTCATGTGACGCTACTTCGCACGCTCGAGCTTTCCCCTTCTCTTACATATATTGCCTAAAATTAACGGAAATTACTTTCCGAATACCCCTCGTACATTTATTGACTCTTTGAACATAGGGAGATAGGGACTAGTCCAGTCAATTGCGCCTAAATGAGTAGGCTTTTACCTGAGGCCAGAGAAAGAGTCCAGTCCCCGAAACGATGTTTTTAAATAGAAAAATAGGACGATGGATAATGTCAAAAAAAGTCGGTAACTGAATGGAACTGAGTAAGATCCATGGGGGTATACCTCACCCATGAAATCTATGGGTCTACCTTTACTCTTGTACTCCGGTAAGCTCCTTAAATATATCCTGTATCTAATTATATCATTTAAATATTCGTCAATTATTCTTTGTTTTCGTCCATGTATAACAGAACCTCATTAACAGTTTTACCTCCTACGACTCGCAGGGCTACGGTGGAGGTATTCGAACCCGCATTGTTCCTCCTCGCTATATAGCTTTGGCTCGGAAGGTATATCAAACACAGCTGCAAACATTTCCTCTATTCTTGTGTGACATAGTGACACATTAAGCGGGCTGTTGCCTAGACACGACCTGCGTGTTTGTTGATGCTGGCGGGTTACCGGCTGTTGCTTAGCAATGACCGCCTCTTCTCTATCCGTTATTCCGGCTTTCAGCCATTATATAAAATATTATCTTCCAGCTTGAGAGTTGGGAGTGAGGCTAACAACTCGTCATTTTCGAAAACAGTCCATTTTTACGAACAGTAAATTAATGACCGTTGTTCAGGGATGGTACAGAATGTGCTAAAAGTCTCTCCTTATGAAGAGTCGCCAATGGAGTCCATGCACCTGGTTCCCTGGCTTTCATTTCTTTCAATGTTCTTCTAATAGACCTCTCCTATACTCCTGTTCAAATTTTCAGGGGGGTCTCGAGTTTCATGGGATCTTGTGCATCTGCTTTCCTTTTCACTGACCACCATGTGTCGTATTTAACACTGAATAAACTGGGCCTTGCAATTTACCTTCAGTAGGCAACCTAGTGTTTCGCTGTAACTTAGTACCACAATATTTGGAATGCAACCTCACTCAAACCCACGGCACACCCACAAACCTGAAGTCAAGAAGAATACATGTATTTTTTTATTGCTAGTGGGGTGGGACGAAGTCCCTTGTACTGCGGCCAATTCTAACCTATTGTACCAGCCCCAGATGATAGGTGAAGGTGATTGTGTAGCAATTTGTGGAATGAAGATTGGCAGGGGAAACCGAAGTACTAGGAGAAAACTTGCCCCAGCGCCACTTTGTTCACCACAGATCCCACTTGACCAGACCCGGGATCGAACCTGGGCCGCCGCGGTGGGAAGCCAGCGACTAACCACTTGAGCTATGGCGCGGTCTAAGAATAAATGTAAATGTACGTTACAGTGGAAGGGTCACTGAATGCTGGATTCTTATTTATTGTGTAGGATAACAGGCTTATATTTTTTTCCCCTTGGCTCTACAGCCCCAGTAGGCCTAGACCTACATCCATGAACTTCTCGGTTCACTTCGGTTTTTGTAAATATTACACATTCAGTAGGACTCCTTGGGCGGGTGATCAGCTCGTACACAAACAGAGAAACGCACACACACAAACTAAACATCCATGACATGAGTGAGAATCGAACCCACGATCCAGGTTTCCAAGCGAGCGAAGACAGTACATGCCTTAGACCGCTCGGCTACCGTTACCGGCTACAGGCTTATATTGGTAAAGAATATAAAAAAGGGAAAAAACATTTGTGGGTAATATGTTAGCATGTTAATGACAGCTGATGAATAATTGTATTCTGACACCAAGAAAGTATACGGCGACGTGTGTACCTGTCGTAAACATATCTTCTGGCACTGGCAAGGTACAGCGAGGGCAAATCTTTCGGAACAAATATTACGAAAATGCAGCACACAAATGAGACTTGTCTTTGATATACTTCGTAATAAAATCTGGTATACTGAACTGAACTTCCCATTTTCGGACAATCATCAAAGCACTGTGAACCCCATTTGTAAGTTTAATGTTGTAATCTGCTCCGCCGTATATTTTCCGAATTTACTTCATTTTTGTTTGACCTTCAGACAAAACTAAAAGCAATCATACGTGTGTATGTGGGACATGAAGATGGCAACAGGCACATAAGCACATATAACTAATTTAGTTGTACCAATAAAAATTAAAACATATTGTGTCGTAAAAACCCTTTGCTAGGCAACGGCTCCATAAACACATTCCCGTGGAGACAGATTCTTGGTAAACAGCGCTTTGCTGGGCAAACGCGTTCCAACAAATATGCAATAATAGTGGACATCCATTGCTACTCAATGAAAATATTTTCTATCAGATTTTATAACGACAAGACAACAGACCCTGCGAGTCCTAAGATGCGACGAAAAGGATATCTCGGATCTGAGACATGAAAATATGGTCACGAGTCCCAAGGGACTCGGACAGAAAGACTGCTCTGACAAGGACTAGCAGCATATACAAAAGACAGACCCGTCCTCACGTCAGATAGGGCACCCCACAAAACCAAGGCCGTAAATGTAAAACAGTAATAAATATGTGGTGATGAGTCCCAGATGGGAATCGACATCAAGACCTACTGACTGACTGACCGTCTGTCGCAATGTGACTCCAGTGAAGTGTCTAGACAGAAGAAGATGAAATGTGTCAAATAGAGAGTTTTCAAAAATCGAGTCAGAAGAGTCATAGATCGGAACTCAGAGAGTCGGCAGTCGCAGGAATTAGACTGTGACAAGAAGACTTGGTGTGTGAGCTGAAGACTGTGCATGTGCTGTAGTCACAAGACTATTTGAAGTTGCTGTGCCTCTCTGATAAATCCGTTGCCAGGAAAAGCATAGTGAAGACTAGTGGACATAAACTGAGAACATTAATGTTGACGCTGATCATTCTGAGCCCTTATTTATTTTGATGATTATAGATGACCATGAAATTTATTTCTAATTAATTCTCGGTAATTTAAATTTCAAAAGTCTTATGTTTCGATATTACTGGAAATGTATCATGATCTATAATATCGTATTTCATCGTCTGGGACGTGCAATACGGTGTTTATGTTGAAAATTTCTAGATTCTGGCAGAAACAAGAAGTCCGGAGTTATGACATTTACGATCAGTCATAAATTTAGCTCGGGTACAGGGAACCGGACGCGCCTAAAAGGACAGGTCAGAGCTTGTTACAGTTGCCTGTGAATGAGGGGCCAGTATGATTGGGTTGCCTCCTTCAAGCTTCCTACGGAAGATGGGATGAAAATGTATATGTCAACACCATCTTTCGAATTCCCGGCGTGGGGGTGCAAGCCATTCCACAAAAAGAGACTTTCACAATATTCCGAACTGAACGGACGTGACCCTTGCACGCTCCGGGACATAGCTTGCCGATAGTGTAACGCTGTAACTTAAAGCTAAGAATACATTAATTTAACAGTGTGGTGAATTAGCAGGTGAATAAACGTCAGTTGGCTCAACTCTCAGAAAACGCTTTCTTCGGCATCGCTACCCTGAGACTCATGCAAACTGACCCAGCTAGTTTCCCGTACCTATACCGATCTTCCTTAGTTTGATCTGTGAGAACAACTTCCAGTAGCCATCATACACTGTCCTAAGGTAGAAACAGGTGTAGCAGGGATAGCACCGTTCCGACTGAGCCGATACAAGCAAAGGCGGGTTGGAAAAGAGCGGTGTTAAGGTGGAGTGACTGTAAATTGTGCAAAGCAGCAACAGTGTAATAATTATTTGTAGGTACGATCTGTTGGTGTTTAATAAATCCAATTACCAATCCGAACCTCTTCTATAGTCACTGATGATAGTGAAAATATACAACAATGGCTTCAAACCTGAGGTCATTTGTATACTCCTACGTGGTTCTGGAATAATTACCACAAAAACATTTGTGTATATTAGCAGTATAAAAACTCAACCCCTGAAAGTTAAAGCTTTGTTATGCCAAACACTTTATATATGTACCAATTTGCTCCATATTCGATAAACACCCGCGTCCTTATTGGAAAGGTCAAACAACTGCATCTGGTCACTGATATTAGGTCAAAATGAGACTCAGTCAGGTTTAATCTTGACCAGGGGTAGGCAATTATTTTGGTTAATGGGCCATACCGCCGAATTAAGTAAGCTCTACAGACAACACGCATTTAGTATTGCAGCACCGGAAATACCTACTGGAGAACGATATTACGTGGCTAATAGGAGTTAAAAGATTGATATCAAACAAAAGATGAGTAAAAAAAGTAATTCTCTTTAACATTATGGAGCCGGGATAGCTCAGTCGGTATAACGACTCACTACGGGCTGGACGACCAAGGGTCGGCGTTCAACACCTGGTAAAGGCAAGATTTTCCTCTTTTCACTTCGTACAGAGACCGGTTCTAATATTGTCGACAGAACGGTTCGAAAGTGTTATTGGGTCCGGTCAATTGCGCTGGCTGGCTTTTATATCTTGTATATTTATATATTATATATACACGTATAGATCGGTAAATAACGGCACAGTTATACTTTCAAGTAATGAGAAGAGTCAGTCATAGATATTCCTCAATATTTGTGGTAGTTTTTATGAAAAATTGTTGCTATAATATTTCGAGCTCTGATCCCAACCTTGTACCGAAACGCTCCCGCCCTCTCGCGTTATTGATTTGGTTGCGACCAGAGTGGCAGTTTGTATGTATCTGGTCTCCCACTCTGATGTGGCATAAACATTTGTAACTAGCCTTAGTTGCACTTTGAAGCAATTCTGGTTCGTACTTTAAGAAGTCAATTCGTGTGTTTGTGTGTGTGGATGTAATCCCTCGCTGGCAATTGACTAGGGGTTGCAGCAAATTAAAGAAGAGAAAACGGGGGGTGTGGCGGGTATAGTCGGCGTGAAACCCCGACACAAATTGGTCTGGAATGGCCTCTATGTTCAAACGTAATGAAACCACACGCCGGAGACAGTAAGCATCTGCAGAGCAAAGTTGTAGAATCTGAGTTTGAACCCCACGCCCTTTTAGGGCTGACAGTAGTGAATGCGAACATAGTCGCCGAGACGCTTTTTATTCAGGAAAGTCATAGTAGTTACACATACACTGCATGAAAACATTAAGTCCATTTATGAAAGTAAGTTTGAAACCTGTTCCGCTCTCTCATAACTTTTTCTTGGAGTTCTCATGTTTTTTTTTCTTCATATTTTAAGACTATTGCTTTATAGGCCTTATTTAAGGAGTAAGCAAGACGCTCTGGGAAGAAATAATCACTTTTTTCCTTTCAATGAACATTGAATATTTGATACGACACGGACCGCACAGAAAACGCCGCATCTAACAACTTTTGAATGCAGTGAGACATGATGCCTTAAATTGGAATAGTGTAACCACAACAGCGGTTGTTGCTAGACAACGGTTCGGTAAATGCTTTCCTGCGGCAAAAATACACAAGAAAATAATTTTTGCTCTATATACACAGAGACAGTAAGGTGATCTCATAAGCCTTCTTTCATTTTTTCAAAATAAAGAAAACAGGCTAAAAAGAAATGCAAAACTTTGAGGTTACGTCACTCAGTCTGTCTGTGACCCAGTAAGAGCACTTGAACAACTCAACTTTAATTATTGAAACTCGATATGAGAGACTTTAATGAAGTTTCCAATGAAATCCGATTTTTAGACTTAATGATACATGATAAAGCTTAGTTCACATAAGCCCGCAGCAGGACTTTCCCATATAAGCCAACAATTGTTCCATAGAAATTGTTAGGATTCCGTATGAGATATGCTCATCCAGCTTTGTCAGAAATTTCCTATTTTCAGCTATATTTCTTCATTATAAAGCGAAGTTCACGTATAAGGCTATAAATGGATTTTAAATTTATTCAATAAAGTGTTTCATAGCTAATCTCGTTATTGGATAGGTGAGGCTTGTACTAAAGTTTGCTGGAAAATTCCTGCCTTCAGCCATATCGATTTACAAAAGAACCTATTTTTAGGGTCAAAGAAGAAGCCAAGCAAGAAACCAGAAGGAAGCAGTAACTGCTTTCTCCGAAATGTCTACTGACTTTCAACGGACTACACCGAGTTTTACCCCCACCAAAGAGAAGTATTCAATTTCTTTCTTGTTAAATATCAAGCCAATACATTATCAGGAAATGTGGCTGTGCTATGGAAACATTTTTCTGTGTGGTGAAGAAATAGCACACAGCTTACATTTTATTGTTTTTTCAACAGATAGGTCGATTAAAGAATATTCACCAGCTGTGAGGCAAGAGCTGCTAGGAGGGAAGGGACTGTTACCCAAATCTACAGTCCTTACTTAATGCTGGGGCCCTTAGCATAATTCTTCAGACTGACTGATCCAGACGTTGGAATGCCAGAATGGTGGTGGAGTGTGGGATCGCGTAAAGGGAGGTTAGAGGGACTGGAGGAAGATTCCAGGAAATCCTTTGACAGGCTGTACTATAATACAACGCGTACATTACTACAAATAACAAGCATTTTAGAAGAATTTTAAGTGAATAATGAAGTACATTAATCCAAGACATAATAATTGATAGAGTTATATAATTATTATGTTTACAATTGCTGTATTTGTATCTTCAGCCTTACACTGTGTACTACAGGGCAACTACCTGAACAATCACTGCGCTCCTAAGACCAGTACTGACCACGAATGGACCACAACAGACATCTGAATATTTGTGAGAAATAACACTACTCTGACACTCACATGCGAAAATGATCATTATGTTAATCAACCGCTTCCTTCAATTCCATATGTAAGGTAGGACTGATTATTAGGATGACTGTGAATGATGAACCGGGAGGTAGCTATTTGGGGAGGGGGCCGACACTGAATCCACTTGGTACGTCGGCCACTATTTGGTCTATTATACCAGCCTGGATGATGCATGATGATGAATGTAAAGCAGTTGGTGGAATGAGAATTGGTAGGAGAAACCGAAGTACTTGGAGAAAATCTACCCTTGTGTGGCTTGATCTACCACAAATCCCATATGACCTATCCTGGGCTTGAACCCGGGACGCCGAGTTGGGAACCCGGCGACTAACACCCCTGAGCTATGGCACGAACGAACCGGAAGTTAACTCATCGAAGCGGTCGGTATCTGTTTCAAGGTACAAACCAGACATTTGCCTGGAGGGACTGAAAGGTACGACCAATAGCTCAGCCAGGTCAGTCAACTTCCAAAGCCTCCGCGAACACGAAGTAAGGGTAATGATATTATTAGACAGCAATGCGAAGTTTTGATAGTTCAGACACATGAGAACCGGCCAAGTACGGGGCCTCAAACTTCCAAGTACATTCAGTGGACTACATAACACACAAGAAAGAGTAATTACAACGCGCTTTGTAAGCTCGGAGGATTAAACCTGGGATTGTGCACCTATGTTATTGCGTTACATAATAAATCTGATGGAACATTTTACTAGTTGTAATCCCGCCTACAAATCGCCAGGTGTTATAACTTACACGTGTGATAATCCTGCAATGTAGCGGGACTAGTAATCCCGAATGGCCATTAACGATATCCATGCAGCAACTGGAACAAGTGAGCCACTGGTCTAATCATTGCAACTTTTTGCTCTGAACCAATTGATTGGACTTTGTATCGTTTACTGCTACTGGTTATGCCATGTTTACTACGGTATGAAAACAACTGACAGAGAAAATACGTACATGTCCACACTACTGCAACGACCCCGAAGCATTATCGCGAAAACATTGCAGTTCGTTATACTATAATTGACAGTGTGATATAGATATATTAATTTTAGGATTGTTTGAATATAGA
Source organism: Cryptotermes secundus (assembly GCF_002891405.2). Classification (NCBI taxonomy): domain Eukaryota; kingdom Metazoa; phylum Arthropoda; class Insecta; order Blattodea; family Kalotermitidae; genus Cryptotermes; species Cryptotermes secundus. Next base: position 2,740,229 of record NW_019725423.1, read on the forward strand.
TAGGATATACATTTGTTGTGTTCATGAATTAACAGATACAATAATGCTTGGAGAATTATTCAAATAATAGAATTCTGTATTACACAGAAAACAATCAATTAATAATCTATAAATGATAGAAAACCAGTAATAGCTCCTCTGTCTGACTGCTTGTCTGTATGTCGCTTACACTAACGAGAATACCGCCGCGCTGTTGCAATCATTACACGTGTCTTACAGGAAGAACATGTTGTAAACTTGCAATGAGGATACATTTCTACGTTCACATGTTTCGAAAGTTGCGACGAGGGGTCAGGGAAACACGATGAGTGCCAAGAGTTAAATTGAAATCCAGAAAAGGGCACTTATCAGGTGTGACCACAGGAGAGCTTGAAATAGTGGCTCGTAAGTCGCTAATATTTCAGAATGCTAAATCGGGTAGTGTGCATTTCTTTTTTTTAATCAAAACCAAGAAAGCAGGTGGCCATGTGAATTAAAATTCCTTTGATTTTACTGTAGTAGTAAGAACTGGGAAGAGATGCGCCATGAATCCAGTCATAATTAGGTACACTGAAGTCAGTAAATCACTAAGATAATTCGATGTTGATGTGTATTAAATATTTATTCCAGAAAATGTAATAATTATAATATAACAACCAGGGGAAAAAGTGATGATTTCGTATTAGGAGATTGAGACTGTCACTGACAGGTATTTTAATCCACATAAATTCTTTAGTAGTTCCAAGATCATGTCTCTGCATGACATCTTGTAATGGATTTTAAACTGCAATTAGTACTGCATCTCCACGAGTAATGTGGGAATTTAAATAGTCTCTGTCAGCGCGAAATACAAAATAAGAGGCCGGGAAATGTTATGACTAAAGATCGTGTCATTTAGTCAGGTTTCAGTAAGGCAGTAAATAATAATAAATGCAATTCAGTTCAATTCTAGTTTAGTAACGTGCAGACCTAACAGCCCAGTGACGCTTAAAGGTGTGGAATTAGAAATTTAACTTAACAATACGAATATTAATCGCTTTCATTTTAATAAAAAAAAATAATTTATGGCTGTATGCAATATATTTGTGGCGACATTAAATCAGCAACAATGTTTAAACCTGCTTCAAGAGTGTGGCATAGAGACCCGTTGCTTGGCAAATACCTCGAAACGGACGAGTACAGCTGCTGCAATGCAATGGGCGGATAATCAAACGCATATTCCTAGGCAACTGCTCGGTAAATGAGTTACCGTGGCAACGGATGCACATGAAATGATCGAGGTTTTATTGGACTATAACAATGAAAAAAGGTGTTTTCTATGTGTTTCGTGCCGAGATGTTTCAAGCAAGACAGTTTTAAACAACGAAGCAGCTGTTGGTCGAAGTTGTCAGCAGCTCAGTTGAGTGAAGTGACGTGAAATAGCTGAATGTTGAGTGAGAGAGTTCAGTTGTGAGTTGTCATTTGAAAGTCAGCCTGGAAAAAGAAGAGAAGGAAGTTGGTGTGAAATGGTCACCAGCATGGGACTCAGTTTGTTGAGTCGTTATTTGACAACAGTTCTGCACGGGCAGAAGAGACAAGAGTACCTGAGTGCGGGAAGTTGAAGAATGTTCCTCTGTAGAAGCCGTTCCCAGGACACGGCTAGTGGAGACTGTAATAGAGCGAAAACACCTGTCTGTGTGTCAGTAACCTGTAAGACGTAGTTCCGAATGATGTATGTAAGTGGTCAAGGAATCCAATACACCATTTCATACCCTGTCTACAGTCACACATCCCAAATTCACATGACAATAGAAAAATAAGGCAAAACCAAATCCAGTAAGGTACAAGTAAGTAATTGTAAAAATGCATTTTTCAATATACGAATACTCGTAATGACGGCAGTTACTCAACCGTTTATATTTTGATGTGGACGGAAAAATAAATGACAATTAATACTGAAATAATATATAACATGCTTACAATTCAAGTTTTATAACATTACACAAATTGCTATCTGTAAACTTCATTCAATCATTCATCAGTGGCTCTATATCCCTTTGTGGGAACATGGTCTCCTCTTCAGTTTCATAATCTTTTTACACAGGCGGTAGTACTCATTGGACGAGTGATCAGCCCGTAACAAGGCCGCTACCTAAACATAGGACAGCACAAGCACAGAATAAATGTGCACACAGACATCCATGCCTGGAGTGGGATTCGAACCCACGATCCCAGCAATTGGGCGAGCCAAGAGGGCTCATGCCTTAGACCGCGCGTCCACCGCGATTGGCTTTAAAATATAAGTTCTAAAGGATTCTGAGAATGGTGTATAACACTCAGAATTATTGGGGATTTGGACTTCGTCCATCGTCCCGTATTCTAAAAAACAGAAGAGAGAACGTTTCGGAAACTGGATCTGTTTCTGTCCTCATGTGAGGGGGAAGATATCTACTCCGTTGGGTCCCTTGGAAAGAGATAACCTCATTCACTAGTCAACTCCTCTTCCCCTTCACCTGAGGACGGAAACAGTCCCCAGTTTCCGGAACACTGTGTCCTCTAGAAATAAAAAACCTTAAAGCACATGTCGATTCCAAGATTCAAGAATTAATTATTGTCGTGTTATGAAAGATGTAGTAATGAAAAATTTAAATTCCTCCAGATTGGACGACCGAGCGTTTTGTTTTTCATATATTTCGGAACCCTTGGCATCTGAAACCTTTTCTTGGCTGTTGACATCAATGCAAGTGCCTTATATACCTACCTTTAGGCGTGTCATGCGGCTGGCTTCTGGAGGACAATGACTGCCCATGTTTAATCAACGATTGAAATTGAATACCTCACGCTGCGTGTCACCTACTGTTCCACACTTGACACTGGCAATTACTGAGGCGTGACAGGCGACGTGGCCCAAGTATTTATATGTACACCCAGTCTCTCTCTTTTCCCTCAATAAATATACAGAGGGCTGTTTTTATTGCTTTATCCGAGCTTTGGTCCCGGGGGAATTTTAAGGTTAAGCATTCAGCTGTTGAACTAAGTGTCCTCCCCCTTCTTCTGGAATTGTGCTCTTCAAAGCCAGATGTTTTGATCCTGTGTAGTTTATTACGTCCCACACTAAGCAGATGCTCTTCATCTATACACGTATTTGCATTAAGTCAAACTTCAAACGGTGTCATAAACTCTTTGGTTATGTTTCAATGCCAGAAATACTTAAAGAGATTCTGTTGAAATTTAATGCTGTGGTCTACTTTACGTAATACAGAGCATATTTCATTTTAGTAAGTATTAACATAATATCACCCCGCAAATGAAGACGAAGTAAACTTTTGCAACATTTGTTGAAAGGAGATATATCAAACGAAAATTGGAAGTATGATAAAACTTTGTCCTTATTTTGACTACAAATTTTAATGCGTCACTTTTTCATGCAATATATAAAAATGTATTACTCGCTTGTATGCCTTTCTTCGTTTTCTGATTGTTATTATTATTATTATTATTATTATTATTATTATTATTATTCCTCTTCTTCTTATGTGGGTGCTACAGTCCATGATGAACCGTGGTCTCTTTTACGATTGCTCACTATTGGTCCTGATCCTGTATCTTTCGTCTCCAATTTCTAATGCCCACTGTCTCCAAACCTGCTGCTGAAGGTTCACTCCTAATATCTAAACTCGAGTTCGAAGTGTGAGAACCTGAGCCTCCAAAATTATCAAGGCTTGTATTATCTTCAAGTGAAAGGCCATTTACAACAGAAGGCGAAAAGTCTTGTCAGCAAACATTTGCTTATTAAGTGACCATATCCCTGTTTTTTTTTACTTCGCTTAGTGGGGGTGGAGTCCATCTGGGTGCACTCGGCACGGCGGCCACTGATTGACCTATTGTAATATGTTCCTGGTGATTATGATGATGGAGAATTTTGTGGAATGAAGATTGGCAAGGGAAACCGAAGTACTCGGAGAAAACCCGCCCCAGCGCCGCTTTGTCCACCACAAATCCCATTTGACCAGACCCAGGATCGAACCCGGGCCGCCTCGGTGGGAAGCCAGTGACTAAAATAATCCAGTCTTGATATTCTTTGATGTCTGTTTCAGTAATGATGGACGTCGTAAAGTGTCATAGATTTTCAGGATGTCTTCAAAATCATGGTTCGTACACTCTTTTCATAAACTTCTTGAAATGGCTGTAAATAGACCTGTATAAGGGCTTCAAATTATCAGTGTTATAGGTTGGGAAAGACACTAACACCATTCCATTTTCTTGAAAATTTAAAGTCACAGATGTCACTGATGATTGTCCAGTAGAAGTAATATAGATCATGTTTAGTGATTTTTTTAATGCTAGTGGGGTGGGACTAAGTCTCTTGTACTGCGGCCACTTCTGGCCAATTATACCAATCGTGTTTAGTAGCCATAATATATTTTATGAAATATTTTATGAACAATAGAAAGTCATCTCCTGTCTCCTCGCTATCACCGAAATACCTACAATTTTAAAAGACACTGACACAAAGGATTGGCTCAAATGAAACCGACGAGTTCAAGGCCTATACAATGAGGGTAACAAAGTCAATGAGATTTTACATGTGACATCTCTATATGTGAGATGTATTTTTGGTTAAGAAGTACAAAAATTAATATGATTTCTTTTATCACTCTAGGTCATGCAGTCTTTCATTACTGAAGGAAAAACAGTTTTAATTAAATTCCCTCATTTAATTCAGATCCCGAGCTCCTACCGCAGGAATTGAAATCGGATAAAGTTAATTCTCATTTCTAAAATTAAGTATAAAATTAGTTTATGTGAAACTTACTTCAACTCCCTTTTTCAAATCTTCTACAAAATCTCTGTGCCTCATACAATTCTCTGACTTCTTCGCAGATGATTTCCCGCAGACCGAAATATTTAAACTGAAATAGTTTCTCCTCATCCATGTACATTTCTTTGGACATGGTACCTCTTCTTGTTTCCTTCTTGCAGGTTATCATATTTGGCAAGTGTACAAATTTTGTGTAATAGCGGGGAAAGTCGTTACGGTCTAACAACTTACCATTTGTTACACCATTTCTAATACAAAGATGAATGTATTAGAGTAATATGCCTGAATTTAAGTTGTACACATACAATGAAACCCGTCAGACAAAATTAAATTATCTCGCTCTTATTAAACAAAGAAAACAGGGTTTCTTCCATCCACACATGACTATCAACAGCAGAGTGACTGTGATTTCTGGATAAACTTGGTCTACTGTGGCTTCAGTCTGGCAACTGGCCGAGGCTATACTAATGGCGGTTAATTGTTAATTTTAATTTAAAACTAGCGCTAAGTAACAGCAAGCCCGCGTTCTCGCCTTTATACCTGTGTTACTTCGTTAGGAAAATGTTAAAATAAAGAAAAATTTTAAAACAATATGTTCACCGGAACACGCAGCTGCTGTCCGCCTTAAGCCAGACCAATGCAGTCCACACTCTCTATCCCTTTCCTTTACGGTTCATCCCAAGATCACTTTCCCATGTTGATCTTCATGAAATCCGGAACACACAAGTTTGCATGCTTCTTCACTGCACCATTAGAGATGAGAGATTATTAATTTTCCAAGAATGAGATTTTCAAGGGGTTGGTGTGGTAATGTCCTCTGTGGTCTAGTGGTCAGCGTTCCTGGCTACAGATCCAGAGGTCCCGGTGTCGATTCCCGGGGCTACAAGATTTTTTTCGGAGAAGTAGTGGGTCTGGAACGAGGTCCACTCAGCCTCGTGATAATAATTGAGGAGCCATTTCAAGGAAATAGCGGCTCCGGTCTAGAAAACCGAAATTAACGGCCGCGGAGATTCGACGCGCTGACCACGGGACACCCTATTCCGCAAAAGTTGGCACTAACTTCGCCGACAAGCGGCGGTCGCTCGGTCGGTATAGTTCGCTAACGGACTAAAATCACGTAGTTTGTTTGTTTATTTTTGGTGTGGTAATGTTTCATTGAAGATTTACATTAGTTATTTAGTCTCTTAGGCCGCGCCATAGCTCAAGCGGTTAGTCGCTGGCTTCCCAACGCGGCGGCCTGGGTTCTTTCCCGGGTCTGTTCAAGTGGGATTTGTGGTGGACAAAGTGGAGCTGGGGCAGGTTTTCTCCGAGTACTTCGGTTTCCCCTCCCAATCTTTGTTCCACCAATTACTGCACAATCACCACCACCTGTCATCTGGGGCTTGTACAAGGGACTTAGTCGCACCCCACTAGCAATAAAAAATAGTTAGTCTCTTGGGGTGGGGTGAGACTGGGTCCACTTTGTACATTGTCCACTATTTGGCCTATTGAACCACCCCAGGATAAGAGATGATGAGTGTGGAGTAGTCGGCGTGCTGAGAATTGGGAGAGGAAACCGAAGTACTTAAAGAAAGCTTGCTCCAATGCCACTTCGTCCACCACAAATCCCACATGACATGACCTGCTCTGGAACTCTGAATGCTGCTGTAGGGCGCACGCAACTAGCCGCGTGAACCATGGAAGTGGACAAAATTCCTCAAATTTCTTAGAAATTAAATATCAGTAAGGGACAAGGAGCCCAAATATTTACCTCTTGTACTCGGTGTAAAGTAAGCATAATGAGACTGAAGCCACATCAGCAATATCTTGTGCATGTTCTGCATTTATTACACACCACTTTTCACAGTCACACAGTATAATAATAAAAAAGACACATAACCAAGATCTCACACATTTTCAACACTCGCCGTAAAATATTCTTCCACGGTCACATAAAATGAGATAGCTGAACGTTAACCCCAACACACGCAATCGAATGTGGAGTGAAAATGGATGACTTGTCTAGGGCGTTTACGGAGAGTCAAGGCCAGCACAACACGGCCTGTTTATTTACCTAACAGTGGTTCTGCTATAGAGCAAACAAGTGTAGTTCTGTAGAAGTGGGCCGATTGAATATAAAATTGGAAACCTCCCTAAAGTGTTTACACAAATCCCAGCAACACCGCTTGGAAAATTGGCCGCTTTCGAAGGAAACATGGAAAGAAATGGTACGTTCGTTTCTCTCAAGCTGCTGAACACTTACATCGTACAGTACACCGCGCATTATGCCAGTGCTCAGGAACATAAACATATCCATTCGGCCTTCAGTATCTGAGACTGTGGAAGAAGAGGAACTGATAAGAGGTTTACACGTTTGTTTCCAAATGCATTCCTCGCCCTTTTTCACAATCCATTTGTCTTGAAACCAGTTTCTTTCAGAGAGATTTAAATTCTACAGCTCCAGGCTAACCGCACTGCAGGTGTTATATACAAATATTAATCCACTTGTAGATCTATTTCGTTAAAGAACGCTCTTTTCAAAATAGATTAAAAAACTTTCGTCATAAAATTCGGTCATTCTTCTCTTAAAATGTATGTGAAATTTGATGTGAAATTTCTGTTAAATAGTAATTATATTCAGTTATTACGTTTCTGGACATTATACATGGTACTGTTTTGTTTAAAAGACGACGTTTCAGAGACTGAATTCTCTCTCCGTCTTTAGGTAAAACCTACTCAGTTGGGCCCAATCGATAAAGCTAGTCCCTATCTTCAGACCAGTTTATATTGTGAGATTTGAGGTTTTCATGGCAGTGTGGTATGAGATGTCGGAAAATTTCAAGCAGACTATACGGCGTCACACTGTATAAAACAGAAGCTTCAAGAATTATGTTAATATCATATCACATTATACTATACTATAATTTTCTAATTCATTTTTTTTGCTTCTTTGTTCGTAATTTTGTTCATAGGGTATTCTACGTAGGGCAGTCAAAAAGTTCCCGAAATTCCCCTACAGACGGAGAACGAACGATAAGATTGGGAACACACTGTTGTGGTGAGAACCTCAGCATATCTGCTCGCAAGCGCAACAGGTCTGGACAGGTTTCAGTGTGCAGTGTCGTTACTGTTCCGTTTGAATTAGACGTGAGTGTTGGTTATTCGGCGCAATGTCGCAGTTCGACTAGCGTGCGAACATCAAGTTAATGTGGAAATCGGGAAAAACTGCTTCAGAGACGCTATCGGTCCTGCAACAAGTTTATGTTGATACTGCACTAAAGAAATCAGCAGTTTACGACTGGTTTTCCCGGTTTCAGAATGGACAGGAGACGTCAGAGGATGACCAGCGCACAGGGAGACCTTCGACATCCAGAATCGTGGAAATTCTTGGAAAAGTGCAACAACTGATTCGATGTGATCGAAGAATGACCATCATGGAGTTGGAGCAAGAAGTTGGTACTGTTACTTGCCATTTCTACGTGCAAGTTTTGTAGAGGTTGCGCGATGCGGTTCAGGAGAAGCGGCGCGACAAGTGGCAGGGACAATGGTTTCTGCATCACGATAAGTACCGAGCCACAGATCCCTTGCTGTGCAGCAATTCCTCGTCGAGAAAAACATTCCTGTCATCACTCAACCACCGTACTCTTCGGATCTCGATCCGAGTGACTTTTTGCTGTTCCCTACTCTGAAAATGGGCCTCAAGGGGACACGTTTCGCAACCATGGAGGACATCAAATCGAATGCGACGGATGAGCTCCGGAAGATTCCGAAAGAAGCCTTCCACCACTGCCTCCAACAATGGCAGGATCGATGGAGCAAGTGTGTGTGCGCGCAAGGGTCCTACTTTGAAGGTGATTAGGCAAGCGTTGCCGTATGTCCTACCATTAGAGTGCTATACCACCATTCCGGAAACTTTTTGACTGACCCTCGTATTTTCTGAGGAATAGAAGGACTTAAAACGCTTTTGGATTTCTCTGTTTGAATAACTTTGTAGCATTAAGGAATACTTAAGAATTCAACTTAGGATATTTTAATTTAAATAATCTCCGAATATATTTGTATAGCGCTGTCGCTGATGTACACAATTTACAGTTCACTGTTGCACACTCACTAGGATTCTCAGTTTCCATTAGTCGTCTTCTGGCAACGGATCTCAACACAGAAACAAGCACTTCAAATCGCTATGAAGTCTTCTTGTTCTTTTGTCTTCAGTCACTCTGTATTCCTCTGCCCTAATCTGTACTCAGTCAATCTTCACAATTCACTAAGGACACGCTCCATTCTCGTCCTTGTACTCTCAGCTGCTGAACACACCTGGACAATCCTTAGCTGCAAGCGGACACGTGTAATATAGTGGCAGCACGGACAACGCAGAAAACACAATTCTATTGTTGCGTTGCGCAGACCATACAGAAAACAAGTCACGTGATAAGTAACTCGCGAGTCCGTTGGAGCTCTGACTGTTGCCTAGAAATGAGCTATAAATATTCTTCCTATTGTTGCGTGCCCGTATCGCGGGTTGTACATCGAACAGTTGCCTGGCAATGCGTTGATATGTCACAATACTTGTTATGAATTTATTTTGCTTTTCTTCTCTGTTGACTATTTTGGACATTCTCCACTGACTTCAATAATTTTCAAATGTAGACTCTGTATTATCTTTAACCTGAATACATAACTGAATGACGGCAATTATGTCCGCATGTGGTTACTATTGAGACTATAATATTAAACTACAAGTAAGTTCAGAGCATCAGATAGGTGTATGTACATCAACAAGTTATACTGCTATATTCATGTTACATCCTCCCTTCTTCCTACTAGCAGAGGGCTAAGGATTAGGCATCTGAGCTGCAGTAGAAAACAGCGTGGCACGTTACTTCGTCTGGAATACCGATTAAAAAGTATGTCAGCTTTAGTCGCTTTCGAGTTCAATTGTATATTCCCTCAGTTGCGCACACTAGGTCGATCGCCTGATGGGCTGCGGTCTCCAGAAGTCGTAATAACCGTTAGCAGTAACACTTTTCAACATATCAGAAAAATTGCCATCTTTTCAGAAGCATAGAGAAGAAAGGAGATGAAATAAGTAAAAGAAAAGAACTGGAATAGAGTTCGAAGAGAAACAGAGTAACGTCCAATGAAATACGAAGCCATAAATATTAAAAATAATCTTGAGTGCACAATGGAAGTGTTATCACTTTTGGTGGGATTTATTTCACAATTGCAACAAACCATCATCTCTAGTACTGGAGCAAAGCGACAAGTTTTAGGTTTAAAAATTAATGGTTTGGTTTCTTTTAAAATAAATACAAATCCAAGGCGCTTCAGTAACCATTAAGTAGTGACATTTAAATAATTTTCTAAATAAGAAGAAGAAGGCACAAAATTTCCTGAATGAGTGAGTATTATTATGAGAGACTGTGCTCCCTGGAGATTTTTGCGGACTATGAGAAAAAATGTTCCGAATTCCATAACCTTATATTGCAGAGTGTAGGCCTGCATGAAAGAATTACTAGTATGTAAAAACTGTTAAGCACGTACAATGTAAAAATGCGTAGCTGTTAATTCATCTACATCTTCTTCGAAATCAGACGTAAGACAAGAATTTCTGGGGGGGGGGGGATATTCGTCTACTTTCCTTGACACGTCATGGACCGCACAGAAAACGTCTCCAAAAATTATTAGTTGTTACCTGGCAACGACAAGGGAATATATACAAACACTGACTCCTGTGATAAGACACGGGCCGCATAGATTATGACACCCCCACCGATTCTTCTATTGTTGAGTACTGGTTGCCACAGGAACATATTTACCGGGCCGTTTCCTAGCAACGATAGGTGGGATGCTAATACACACAGACTGATCTGGAGGGATTTATGAAATAAGCCGTTGAGATGGATTCAGTTGCCATACCATACATAACGAGTTTCATGAAGTTCGGTCCAGGTACTCAAAAGTTGATGGAAAGGGAATACACAGAAACAAAGCGGGGTAGAGTGCACATAAGCCTAATTCCGTTATCTCAAAATAAGGAAAGTAGACTCAGAATTAGTAAGAGCTTGCGGTGTCTGCTTTCCCTCCAATTCGTCCATCTGTACCGGCCGGTTTTCAGAACTTTCACATTACAAACTGTATATATGAGAGACCTGTGTCTGCATTAGTACACGTTCCGGCTTCTTGAGGTGAGTAGGCTCTGTAGACTTCGCACGACTGCCATGTTGTTACTTTACACTCTAAAAAGGAACTACATACCTTACAAGAAGTTCTTGGAAGAATTAATCGTCTACTTTCCTTGATACTGAACGGAGGACATGGAAAACGAAGCGGCCAACAATTCTTCTATTGTTACATGTGTATTCGTTCCCGAGGTAAAGTTTTTACCTAGCAGCTACCTAGCAACGATAGGAGGATTTTTACAGAGCTGTTGCCTAGCAACGATAGGGGGACACACATACAGACACACATACTGATAGGAGGGATTTACGAAGTAAGCTGTTAAGATGAACTCAGGTATCGTGAAATACACACCAAGTTTCATAAATATTGATTCAGCCATTCAAAAGTTCGTAAAGGGAACGCACAGACACACAGACAGAATGAAGCTCGCATAAGCCTACTACTATTTTTTTTCAAAATAAGGTAAAATGCCTAAAAAATATAAGCATAATATTCGAGGTCTGTTAAACACATTGGCTGCCAATCAATATTCTTACTGGCAGGATAATGAGAAGTATCGAGACGGAAAGCCTTCTATGGCTTGATTCATATTTATTACAATCATTAAAGTACGCGTAATGTAACAGTCACTGAGTATTAGTAGAGCAAATTAGACGTAGCATCATTGTAACCCTTTAGAATGAGGAACACTGGATAACAACGAAAGATTTAAATAGAGATATCATACAATTAAAGAAAGAGTCGCCTAACTCCCACAGATATTCTGAATTCTATTTTAGCGAAAATGAAAACACGTTGTAACTTGTATATCCGTTGCTAGGGAACAGCTAGTTAAACACGTTCTCGCGAAGACAAATTCTTGGCCAAAATAGGCAAAGTTTCTCCATTACTAGGCAACGAAATTGTAAACACGCAACTACAGGAAGAATCTCTATATATCGATGCTAGGCAACAACCAGCGCGCCAATGAACTTGCTGGGTAGGAATCAAGTGACTTATGTTTACTGCGCGGTCGGCGCTAAGGAAAAATAGAGGCCGAGTTTTCTGTGCGTGTTTCGTGCTGAGGCTCTATAAGGAGTATCTGTTATAGATTTAACCTTGTAGAGGCGGGGTCGAATAACTCCACCGTGACCCTGCAAGTTGTAGGAGGCGACGAAAAAGGAAGTCTCAAATCTGAGACAGGAAATTATGGTCGCGTGTCCCATGGGACTCGGTCCCGAGAAAGACTGCGCTGGCAAGTCCAGCAACATATACAAAAGACAGGACCTTCCTCTCCTCAGAGAAGGCGCCCTACAAAAACAAGGTAGTAAACGTCAAACAGTAATACGTACTATCTGCTCCTAACCCCCAGATGGGGTTCAACACCAAGACTTACTGGCTGACTGACCGTCAGTCGCAATGTGACTTTGACTTTAACTTTGACTTAGACGAGACTGAGAGACTAGTGCAGAGTGCTGTGTGCGGAGTGCATGCGGTCAATTCTGAGTTCGCGGTAGAGGGTAGCCACGGAAAATTCGAAGACAACAAGAACACTTCATGGTGCTTTGAAATGATAGTTACTATGACGAGATCTGTTGATAGAAGACGACTAGTGGAAACAGAGAGTTCCAGTGCGTGTGCAACGGTAAACTGGAAAGTGTGTAAATCAACGATAGCGCGTTAGTAAATGTGATTAAGAGAGATTGTAACTAAGATGCTAATAAATCCATTCATCCAAACTAGAACTCGTCATTTTCTTCATGCTTACCACCCTACACATGACAATATTTTATTCAAGCGAAGATAATATTTCATAAAAATCTACTGGGGTTTAATTCCGATCTTGGTTAAGAGCCACTGATGGGACGATAGCATATTACGCTCAAATTAACCACCCATTATGTTTGCAAATATGTGAGGACGTAGAGATGCACGTCGTATATTTTGGTGTATGTTTGATCTTATTTTGCATGATGTCCGTAATGAAGTCTCCTCTGATGAGGACCGGATTATATTTCACTGACAAAAGTAAATTATCAGAACAAAACGTGACAATGGTTAAAACTGCTGCACAAAGCCTTTGATCTCTGAAAACGTTATGGAGATGGGAGGTGGGGAGCTCCGGACTCTGTTTCTAAATTCGCAAATGAATAAAATACATGCACATGTTTGACATGTTTTGACGAGTGTAGATTGTGACGTCAAATGTTGGCATCGACCAGTATAACTCTGTAATAAACCAACTGCAGCTATAGTTATGGAACCATGCCTGTTACTGTGCTGAAGTAACATTGAATATTACAACATTCCCTTGTATAAGTGTCATCTTAGGAACAAATGTATGGATTCCATCACCTGTACCTCTACGAAGAACACTATATTGTACACCGTTATGTATATAATAGTATATTTAAAGAAAATGACATTTTCTCAGAACATACGGCGTTGAAAATTTCTATTTTATTTTATTTTATTCTATTATGGATCTGCAACCACCTGCTCACTCTTGTTCCTCAATCGCGGATTTTTCTATTTTGAAGATGGAGGCGATAAGTTCTTCCTGAGCCATGTTATGGCTCTTGGATGATGTCATGCCTTCCAGCCATGTTAATCCCTACCCCTTCATCCCGTGCTGGAGTGTATCACGTGGGATTCCGCTTCCTCTCCCCGTCCCCTCCCCAAATGGCTCGGAAGAAGCCGGTTAGTGAATCTAAATTCATTCGCTGCTTGGATCCACAGCGTATCGGACGTACGCGGCCAGCCTGGGATTTTTTCAAATTCGGTTTCGGAAGGCATTCTAAATTATGTCTGGGAGGTTGTGCTGGCAACGCACGTCGGGGGTTTTGCTTGCATTATAAGTTATTGTGGGGCAGAGCGATGGGTTTTAATTTAACGTTACGTCATTGTGTTTTCTTTCCTAGGAATCGCCTGTAGGCAAGGACTACTTGTTAACATTATTTCGTGCCTGCTGAAGTAGCATGATTGTAAACAAGAGTAATAAGCAGTGAGCGTGGGCTATTAAGTGTAGTCTGATGCCGCAGTTAAGGCAAGAGTAAAGTAACTGACAGATGTGGTCACAAGTTGTGTGTTTTTGGGCCCACGCCTTCTATTAAGTTCTATTTGTTGTATTCTGTTTTATTGTGTTTCTCTTATTAAATTAATTTATTATGGTGAACTAGTCTTGTCGATTGGAAGTGTCTCCCTGCTGTGGCTTGGAGTCCTTACTACACCTAGGGAGCATTGTGAACATAACATGAGAGCCCCTGACGTTACGCCGCTCCTGTCTTGGACGTAATAAGTAGTAGATATCCGGAAGGAGACGGTGCATTCCGAAACATCGGTTCACACAAGATCTACGCGATGCCACATACCAGAAGACGACATTCTTTATATACGTTATGTTTACAAAACATTATAATACACCTTCACATTATTCTGCAAGCCTTTCTATGCTATTCATTTAGACTATAGGTCGTATGCATTTTAGTATGCATCAAAGTTCCTGGAAAAATTCAACATATTTATCAGATCTAGTAATTAATAAAAATAACGTCACAGCAACTGTGACGTGAAAATGTTAATCTAAAACGAAAAATTATAATCTGTAATAAATAAAAATAAATATTAAATTTGAAGTGGTTTTAAATTATTACAATAAAATGCATGTATGAAAATGAAAGATTTTTGTTTAGAGATCGGAAGCAAATTGATATTAGACCTACATTACGCCACCAATTTAAGTACAAAGGTTATGAGAAGCAACAACAAAGAACAGAGCTTTGTAAGGACAAATAACATGACATGTGAGTTTTCAGTTCATACATCCTGTTTACATTCCCTATAGAACGGACAATAATTTGTAAGATGAGGCACCGACTAAATACTAATTAACATTAATATTACTACATCTACATCACGAGCCTCCAATAACAGTTTCTATACACAAAATATAGAACACTCCAATTTGTCCATGGGAACGAAACAAAATCACAAAACCAACGATTGACTCGATGATGTAAATCATCACTCGAAGAATTTTACTCTTGTTTTATACAACTTTTGTTTTATAACGTAATTTATTGTATTTTTACGTCAAGTATTTTAATATAATTAATATTAGTGTATCCAATTTTATTAATACTGCAGTGGTGTATATATGTTAGCCATGATTTTGCCTGATGATGGTTATTAATAGACGAAACATGTAGCAGAGCCAAAACCAGGCATTGACCTTCATATAGTTGTGTTGTGACGGTCTTAATAAAGAAGTTATATGACACATGAGGGCTGATCCACACTTGGTCAGCCACTGTAATTGTTAGGAAACATCCCAAATCATTTTTTTTTAATTGTTTCATTTTTGGTCCGTTACACTATCAATCACAATGTTAATCACAAATTGTTACACTCGACGGACTTTCTATTAACATCCCAAATCAAAATACCTCAGTACGCAAGTTGTGTAACAACACGCTAACCAAACTACAGGCAGTATCAGTGGCATTCCTTTGATCTACAGCAATATTTCTAGGTTAAAGCTCTCAAAGCTGAACAATGAGCGAGCAGGTTCGTGTACCGGTAGCGCTCCAGACTTTTAAAGGGGAGGTGCTCTGTTCGAAGCTTGGTCAGTCCATCGGCTATCTCGACCATGCCGCTTGATGCTCTCCGTGGGTTTCCTCGGTCTTTCCAGAAACACCATCTCGATCAGACAATCGCCACTCCCATTCAAATCCTTTTTCAGTTCAATTCTCACAAATCATAGCAAAATTTTACGTTATTTTCTCTAGACATTAAAAAGTCATAAAATAAATCAAACTCAAAACACCGTAATGAAATAGGCTTGTATTTTACCAGTATTTCAGTTTTGAATTCCAATTCAATATTCCATATAAGAATGGATATATTTATTCAAGTGAAAACACGTGCTTTCCGAATGGTTTAGTTTGGCTTTACATGCCTTCATGTACGTTTATAAATGTACTTGTGGCAAAGCCTTGTAAAATTCAACCGTAAATCATTACCTTTATATCTGCATTCTTGTTGCTTCCCTTCTCCATCATAACCGTGACGTCAGGTATACGTCTATCGTTAAGACGGTACAGTTTTCAACAAAAAACTGCCCCTGTGTATATATTGAATACTAGTACGGCATTAGAAAGACGTACACGTACAGGTGGTCAGATAATATACGTACATCCATGCATTGGTTTGATAAGGGGATAATTTCGCATTTTATGTGGTTTATTTTTGACTTGGTGGTTTCTTCCTTTATACTTTTCTTGTCCTTTCGTTTAGATATTGTCATAAACTACATCTCATTAATCTTCGAGTCCGGTATAGCTCGATTATTGTATGGCGGTAAAAATCTTCGTGAAGGTGCGGAAGTGAAAGAGAGATAGGAGAGAGTGTGAGTAAGCCCGTCACGAGTCACTCCAACGCAGAGAACAGCTGTCTACCCCTCGTATCTATAGTAAGAGAATATGGACTCGCCCGTTCCGCCCATACAAGGAAACCGTCTTCTGCGCGTGTCATCACATTGTAATTGAGCTCTAACGCCACATATCGAAGTCCTTTTTTGAAAAGCAAATAACCTCTCAGTTATCATGATATTCTTTGCCATTTATGGATTCCTTTGTCGCCTACCTACACGATCAATCGATCGCAGTATCTGAGATTTCACTGACCTATGCTACATGCCGGTCACGGTAGCCGAGCGGTCTAAGGCATGTACTGTCTTCTCTCGCTTGGAAACCGGGATTGTGGGTTCGAATCCCACTTAGGGCATGAATGTTTAGTTTGTGTGTGTGCTTTTTTCTGTGTTTGTGTACAGGTAGAGGTCTTGCGACGAGCTGATCACCCGCCCAAGGAGTCCTACCGAATGTGTAAGATCTAGAAAAACCGAAATGAACGGAGAAGTTCATGGAGGTAGGCCTAGGCCCACTGGGGCTGTAGTGCCAACGGGGGAAAGAAAGGAAAAAATATTTAACTACTAAATTCATGGAGCATAGTTCTTCATATGGAGACGCTATACCAGCTCAGTTCATTTGGGATTTGTGGTGGACAAAATTTCACTGCGGCAGGTTTTCTCGAGCACTTCTGCTCCCCTGATAATTACAATCCGCCAGTTGCTCCATATCTCGATACCGGCAGTGTGGCTAAATAAAGCGAAAAGGAAGGAGGAAGACAGCAGTTACTTGTTATTATTATTGCTATTGAGCCCGCTGTTGGGTCTTGCCCACTTTTTCGGTATCCTATACACAGTCAGTAGGATTCCCTGGACGGGGGCTCAGTCCGTCGCAAGGCCACTACCTGCACACAGAACAGAAATAGAATAAACACACAATACCGACATCCATGACTTGAGTGGGATTCGAAACCACGATTCCAGCGTTAGAGCAGACGAAAAGAGACCATGCTTTACACACCGCAGTCATTGTGATTGGCTCAGTTACTGAGTTGGTCAGTCATTAACACCTCTTAATTATCCGTATCTCTTATTTATCTTCCAGCATCGAGACTCTGAAGCGGAGGGCGTTATTCTGTCTGATCAGTTGTAAACGGTTTAGAAGGAAGGGTTGTTACCTAATCGAGGTAATTTTCTAAAATTTCTTAGAGGGACTGAGGAAAATCACAAACGATGTGTCAGGTAAGCGGCTGGCCTGGCCAATATCTGAAACGAGTACAAGCCCGGAGCGTTTGCTCTAGAGCAACCTCTTCTGTTATCGTCTGTTGTGCAACTCAAAGTCTCATTAGAACGATTAAAAGAGCGTTACATTAAATCTTGATGATTCAATTTCATACACCATTTCTTTGTGATCCCCTTTAGTATTATCAAGCGTAGGAGTGACTATAGACGGGGTTTGAATTGGTGGATGGATCTATTGACCACTTATATACACGACTGGGAACTATAAAGAATTACAGGGCCTACTCTTAATCTCCACAATTCACCATAGCGCCTGCTAAGCCTTTTCCAGCCTGCTGTGTCTTCACCAGCCGTTACCTGGCGGCGGCTTCTAACAGTGGAGTTTCTTCAGCTTCACGTGCTCAGGTTGTATCTTCACAGCCTCCCGTGCAGACGTACCATACAACTGACTTATTCTCTTGCTTATAACGCCTCAGCAGAGAATAAGTAGAAATAGCGCGTTTACAACAGTAACTCTAATGTTGCGTGTGTATTCGTTGCCGCGAGAACATGTTTACAGAGCTGTTGCCCAGAAACTGTCGCTTTTACAGAGTCATCGCTTGGCGGCGGGTCTGTAAGCCACTTTATTGCTCTCCGTTCACACTCAGTACTCGAAATTTTGTCTTTCGTTTTTGAAATTCAAAAAAATTGTATTTCTCATCTTCTTCGTTTGTACTAAATCCTGCATAATAACTTGATGTCTCACTTTCTTCAATTACCTGATTCCTCGAAATACAAAGTCCAATTATAATATAAACATAAGCAAGCATGGAACAAACAGATACACACAAGAAAGACAGAACAAACAACAAGCCAACTTGTGTCACTCAGAGAATAATAGACATTAAATAAATGCAAAAATATACATACTATACTTATTATATTAGATAGATATTTTACTATTTTATGTTTATCAGTTTCTTTCTTTATTTAGATGTCTTTATCTCTCACAGGATTCTTTTTTTTATTTCCAATTAATGACTTAAGATCAGTTTACCGTATACAAATTACAATAACGAAACCCCACCGACTAATCTATTCTTACTGAGTACAGTTAACTTTTTTCCCTTTGGCACTACAGCCCCAGTGGGCCTAGGCCTACCTCCATGAATTTCTGTTCACTTCGATTTTTCTAGATCTTACACAGACGGTAGGACTCCTTGGGCGAGTGATCAGCTCGTCGCAAGGCCTCTACCTGTAGACAAACACAGAAAAACGCACAAAAACATCCATGCCCTGAGTGGGATTCGAACCCACGATCCCGGCTTCCGAGCGAGCGAGGACAGTGTATGGCTTAGACCGCTCGGCTACCGTGACCGGCACAGTTAACATTTTAACATGAAGAAATTACCGTTGTAAAATATAATAAAGAGAAATAAATTTGGTTCCTCATACATCATCATTTCTGCAAACGACTTTTAGCAGCTGAAGCCCATCAAGCAGAGGAGCAAACATTGAACAATGCAAAGTCTCTGATATACCGAGCAGGAACTGGGAGGCCAACAACTTCCAAGAGAAAATGACAGAATTTAGGCCCAATATAAAGAGGTTGTTATTGTTGTTGTTATTGTTATTATTGTTGTTATTATTATTATTGTTATTGTTATAGGCGCACTTCCTAGCACTTCCTGTACACTGAGGCTAGGTTATTGCCTTATCACATCTTCGTCTATTAAATATATTTTACTCTTCCAACACAGAATCTGATTTCCTCGTCTTCAGCAACTTAAAAATGTAAATTTTCTTCGAAAGTCGCGTCTTTTAATGAAAGCAACGTCTTCGCCTCTCCACGTACCTACAACAACAGGAGCCTTCTTGAATAAATTACCTAAGGCAAAATGTTTCGTGTGTAAACAGAGGGCCTGTCGAAATAACCTGAGAAAAAAGAAACGTTAGACACTCTGTCACTTATTGGTATCCCTATAATGTAGCTGCTTTTCGGCACCATTACTGGATCCATACATTAAGGCAACAAATCTAACATCAACAGCTCCCAAAGCCTCGCTGAATAGTGGATGAGCTGAAACAGCGCACCCACGAGTCAGTAACCAGATATGGCAGCGCATGCGCGTTACAGGTATGTGGGAACAGTGTTTACTAAGGTCAGATACGAATACTAACCCGTAACAGAAGATGATCTGATTGTTTGTTGATTGTAGGAGACACGTATCCTGGGAAGGAGAAACAATAAAAGAAAGGAAGAAGGAACGAGAGGAAGGAAGGAAGAATGGAAAAAAATACAAATAAAACTGGAAAAAAAAAAGAAAATTCAAAAGTGAGGAAGTAAGGTAAGGACTTCCGTTTGCTCGTCTGCCCCTCACGTCTCTGAAACCATCAAACTTTCAGTTTATTGACGTCTTTCTCCTATCAGAGAACCTTAGATTATCAGATGCGAGATTTCAAAGACGCTTATTATGAAGAGAAATATCTGTGATGCTCAGTAGTTTGGTGAAGATTTATGGACGTTTCGGTGCAACGTGTTTCCGCTGATATGATATTGGAGAAATAAGCTAAGCACGAGGTGAAAAAACAACGAAGTTATTCTCCATGATACTTGTTTGTTCGATTTATTCGTCAATCTTAAACATGAGGAGAGTAAGTTCCTCCGAAAGGGCAGTAGATGTATTGGGCACTATGCTTCAAGTCAGAAGGTCTCGATTTCTATTCATGATGAGGCCGTTGGATTTTTCAATTTGCCTAATTTTTCCAGCCGCACTAGGGCCCTGGGGTACAATCAGCTTCTAACAGAAATTAGTACCAGGAATCTTCTTGGTGGCAAAGGGCAGTCGATGCGTAAGGCTGACAATATCACCGCCATCTATGAACCGAATGTCTAGAAAATATAGGAACCTCGACCTCTCACAGCCCTATGGATGTCCACGGATAAATTTACCTTTAGAATTTACACTGCATCACAACTCAGAAGACAGGATTCTTCTCAAACTTCATATTTACATTTTAATTTATGTGGCATGGCAGTCTTGCTGTCGGGATACCGTAGTCGGTATAGCGAGTAGCTACGGGCTGGACAACCGAGAGTTCAGAGTTCGAGTATCGGTAAGGTCAAGAATTTTCTCTTCTCAACGTCGTCCAGACCGGCTCTAGGGTCCACCAAACCTCTTATCCAATGGGTACCGGGGGCTCTTTCCCCAGGAGTAAAGCGGACGATGTGTGAAGTTTAGCACTCCCCTCCAACTATTATCGAGGTCAAGAAAATATGTATCTATACATCCACTCCCCCATACGCCTTCATGGTGTGGTGCTTAATTAGTTAAGTAGAGGGCAACTTTACCTTTTTTACCTTTAATCGTCTTGCTCTGGTATCTCCTATGTTAACAAAATGTGTAGTTCTGGTTTGTTTTTATTCTTGATAGGGATTACTTCAATAACATATTCCTGTAGTATCCAAAATAGTTATGTGTTCATGGAGCAATGTTCTACGCGAAATTATCCGGTTCCTGTAGTTTAGAGACAGTTCTCCTGAGACGGAGCCCTTGCCTCAAAGGTTCATTTTATATTAATCAGACACAAAAGTAACGTTTCAGCATAGGCCTCGCCATATCTCAAGCGGTTAGTCGTTGGCTTCCCGCCTCGGCGGCTCGGGTTCGATCCCGGGTCCGGTCAAGTGGGATTTGTGGTGGACAAAGTGGCGCTGGGGCTGGTTTTCTCCGAGTACTTCGGTTTCCCTTACGAATCTTCATTCCACCAATTGCTCCACAATCACCCTCACCTATCATCTGGGACTGGTACAATAGGCCAGGAGTGGCCGCAGTACAAAGAACTAGCATTAGAAAAAATGTTTCAGCATCATAATTGCCTATATACTCGGACGGGAAATAACTTTTTATAAAAATTCTGAGGTGATTTCTCATTCCGTTTCACACTGACAAGTTTACAAAATCACGTACCGTAAGAACTCTGATTGACTGGAAACGAGCTATTTTGCCTGGCTGCCAGAACACCGAACCTGAAACACGTGTTTAATACAGACATTACAAAAGACTAACGCTTGAACGAACAGTTTTCTCATAACGCCCACTATCCATCATGATCTGGGAATAAAACGAGATCAAAACGTTACGAAAGATTTGAAGCTTCCATTGCGAATGTACGGAAGGAAGTTTTATCGGCCATCAGATGATTCGGAGACATTCCCTGTCTCCATTAACAAGATTTGGTATAACGAGTGACGTCTGGGTTTCGAGCCAGGCCATCGGGCCACGAAAGTTCTCTCTATAAGTATTTTCACGTGTCCCGGCAACGCGGAAAAAAATTAATTAGTTCCGAATAGATGAAGCTGCTTATTGGATAAGATGTTTACAATTCCACTACCCTGAAATATTGTCTTGCATGCAATGCAACCTGGCTGATCTGTCGTCTTCCTGTTCTTAGCTGAGCTGGTTTCTTCTGCTCTGAGATCTGCTCCGTCGGCCTCTGATCTGTTTTCCGCTCTCGTTCTGGTCTGTTACAACTGAAAATCGGACTGTCTAGAAGACACCTTGTTCAATGGTTTCTTTTCTCGTGTTCTATGGACTGGTACCTAGTGTATTCGTTGCCGCGGGAACTACACTAGTCTTGGTTTTCATTTCCGTGGTAACAGTCTGTTTTGTATACGTTGTCTCTGGAACATGTTTGTCTTACAGACAACGATGCGGAACCTTGGATACGGAGCCGTTGACTAACAATGGACGCCCGTTCTGACTCAGATATTCTGGCTTTTAAGCAGCACGCCACAATAACTTGAGATTGTTTCAATCATCATCTATACCCCTTGATAACAGAGAAAGACATAGCCCCGAAATGTTGAATACTAGTGGATGATCACACGAAAAGACTTTATTGCAAATCTGTATGTAATTAAATTCTATCATACAAAAATAGAGGACTATATGACCGCATCCGAGACAGGAAGTATTTTACTTCAGAATGAATAAAAACATTTTAGTGCAAGATATTAAATTTACCTTCTACCGCTCTCTAGTAGATGGTACGAAATAATTACAAGTTCTAATCCATTGAGATGCTGCTGATGCAAGCATGAAGGGGTAGAGAAAGCAGAAAATTGCACAGCGCAAACCTTAGGCTTAGGCTGCAAAATAAAAGTCTAGACCATTAAAAAGTAGAACAGGCCGAGGTGAGTTTTTCCAGTAAGAAGAGACTGTTAAGGGTCACTACGATCTGTGCGGATTCGATATAAAGTTTCAAGTTCGGTCACATACTATTTTCATTTATAAAAAATATGAAATTCATTTGGATTTGTGTAATTATAAGGTTAGATTTAAGTTTCATACTCTTCAAATATGAGATTGATAAAGTCACGAAAATTAAAATTTGCAGGGCATGTAGCACGCATGGAACGAAGAGGAAGGCATATAGGATTTTTCTGGGAAAACCAAAAGGAAAAGGCCACTAGGAGGGGGTGTTGCGTGGTCAGCGCAACGGATCCCCACGGCCTTTAATCTCGATTTTCTAGACCGGAGCCGCTACTTTTCTCTTTAAGTTGCTATTCAGTTATCCTCACGAGGCTGAGTGGACTCCGTTCCACACCCACTACTTCTCAGAAAATCTGGGAGCGCTGGGTATCGAACCCTGATTCTCTGGATCTGTGGCTAAGAACTCTGACCACTAGACCACAGAGACCATCATGACACACTACATTTCAAAATATTTGCTTCCAATCCGTGATCAAATTGCCATCTCTTTCAACATTGTGCTCATTCTGCACCTCAAGCAACGTCGGTATAGGCTATCAAACAGCCAGAACCGCACAATTCATCTGCTGCTGTACCAGAGTTCAGGTTCTCATTCCTACGAATATGAATGCTCCTATTTTGTGGAAAATGACGCCGTGTGTATTTGTAGACAAGTATTAGTACTTTGGATGAACCTGTTGTCTCCAGTTTGAAGTGGTTCAATTTTGATTCGTGTCTTGTTTTGTCTTCGACGGTGATGAACCTTCGGGTTCTGCTCCCAGAGGCTTAGTTATTTATAGTGTTAACAAGTTGGTTAGTGTAAGTCAAGTGCACTGTCTCTGTGAGGTATCGACCTGGCACAGCCAGCCTGAAGTGAACGTGTCTACTTAACTGTTAGATGGAAGATGTCTGCGGAAGGTTACATGGCTGAATGATGAACCTATAGAGAGTCCTTAAGCTTAACAAGATGTGTCTAGTTGGGTGAGCTGCCGACAAGTACATGCCTCCCTGGAGTTACAAGTGCCACAGGCAGGTGGAACTCGGCATTTGATCAAGTGTGAAGTACTCAGCCCCTTCAGCACCGCTCTGTCCCCCAAAGTACCATTTAACTTGTTGGAATTATATTAGAACCTCTCATTCTCTTCCGATAGATGGAAGACTTAATCTCTAATTCCTTGATAGTAAGTAGTTAGTTGCCTGTAACATAGGGCCGCACCATATCTCAAGCGGTTAGTCCCTGGCTTCCCACCACGGTGGCCCGGGTTCGATGCCGGGTCTGGTGAAGTGGGATTTGTGGTGGATAAAGTGGCCCTGGGGCGGGTTTCTCCGAGTACTTCCTTTTCCCCTGCCAATCTTCATTACACCAAATTCTTCATCATCATAATCACCCGGAGCAGGCTAAAATAGGCCAATCAGTGACCGCAGTGCCGAGTGGACCCAGTTGGACTCCACCTCACTAAGTGAATTTAAAAAAAAATAAATTTAATCTGTAACACAAAGTTCAAAATTGCCAGTCTTGTAGCCCGTAATTATAAATAATAATAAGCCACTATTATTATTACATTATTCTTGGTTTTAGAGAGAATGCTTTCGAGAAGTTTTACCAGCTGAGGTTTTACAGATATTTGTCCACCATATACGCCTCTCAAATCGCCTCAGAGATTTCACTATTCAAAAATTACTCGGTAACCTCAGTATTGAAAAATATTCACAATAAGGGAAAGGTTTCAGATAAACATCATGAAAATTAATGACACCCATATTTTATGTTACAATGTTCATTTACGACGATGTATTTCTGCGACAATAGAAAAGAACTCTATTGTTATTCAAATAAACTCTGCATTTGTACATTTAATTCACTCGTCCCAATAAATATGCAATTTAAAATATCTTCTGCAGAACATTTTTGTAGGTGAAATTTATAGTAGAACGGAAGGACAGACATGACCACATTTTTGCCTTTATTTTATGTGCCGTACGCAGAGAATGAGTAAAAGCAGGATACAGCAGTCCAAAGAGTGAGAAGCTCCTACTCAATTCTTAGTATATTTAACAACTTTGTGTCATTCAATGGGACACTTTACATCTCGCACAGGATAGGGATGAACTCGGTTATGACGATGACAGATGTTAATAAGATATTGTCTACTACAAATAAGTCACCACCTCAAGAAATATAACCTTTATCATAGAAGATTTCCTTTCCTAACTTGTGCTTTTTTTCTTAATTTCTATAGGCAGTATTACCTTCCTTCCAGGAGACTACAGCAGACTACATTATCTACTCATGATTTCTTTCGGTGTCCAGTCCGCAAGATTAGTTGTCTCTCATGAGCCTGAGAGCAATGGAAATGTTCTGCCCTTTTACGTGGCGACAGAAACGACACAAATCTCCATAAATGTGCGGTTCAAAAATCTCAGGATGAACGACAAATTATGAAGTAGTAATACTAGTCAGGGTTACACACCATCGTAAGAACCATTACTTGACGGTGACTGAGTGTCAGTCATAACAAGTGCCGTTGTGTAGGTGTCCTTTTGTGTCACGAAAGACATTTCTTAACCTGACATATTGATGACGAGTTCCGCAGACGAAAATGAATGGAAGTAATGCGGCACAGTCTCACAGACATGTCATTCATTAATATAACAGGATGTCATCCCAAGGCACGCCGCTATTAACGTATTCTCTACTACTGTAGGCCTGTTTGTATGATGTTTGACGGCTGACACTACCAGACTCTGCACCAAGCAGCTTCGTATCAACCTATCATTGGCATATGCCTACACGTTCGTTGTGCAGCGAATCTTCGCTTAAATCGATGTACTAGTAGAGACGGGCAGTAAATTGCTGCTGGGCCTAGCCAGCACAGTCTTTCTTGGTTTCGGGTCCCATCGTGACTCATAACTAAATTTGTATTCCTTTCAAACCCGCTTATGTCTTCGGAAATTGGACCTTGTCTTCGACGAGAGGAGAGAATTGTCTTTCTAAGTGTGTGGAATTAAATAAAGACGTATATATAGGGCAAGTTCGTTCATCACGGTGGCGGAAGAACTACAAAATATAAGTTAGGTTTAGTGGGACTACATGGGACAGAGGTGGCACTGAACCAACATTTCCCTGTGGGGAGGGAACGAGAATCATGAATTAGGTACAGGGATTTTTTGTACGTAAGAGCTTCATATCAGGAGTTAAGAGGGTGGAATTTGTTAGTCATAGGAGTGATATTGTCCTGAACGTTCCTGCCCTCAAAAATGATAAACCTGATGATGTGACGGGCAGGTTCTTCGACGAATTAGAACGTATATTCGACAAAATCCCCAAATTCCACACGAAAAATTTCTTTAGGAGATTTCAATGCCAAAGTAGGTAGGGAAGACATTTTCAAACCAACAATTGGAAATGAGAGTTTGCACGAAATTAGTAACGATAATGGAGTTAGAGTAGTAAACTTCGTCACACTGAAAAATCTTATTGCCAAAAGTACAATGTTGCCATATCGTAACATCCATAAATTTACATGGACACCTCCTGATGGGAAGACTTACAGTCAGTTTAACCATATTTTGATAGATATAAGACGGCACTCAAGTGTACTTGACGTCCGACTGTTCAGGGCAATAGACTGTGATGCTGACCTCTATCTGGTGGTCGAAATATTTCGGAAGACTGGCAGTGAGTAAATAAGAAAAGAACAGATTTCATACGAAGAAATACAATCTCAAGAAATTAAACAAGGTAGAGTGTAAAGAGCCGGTCACGGTAGCCGAGCGGTCGAAGGCGTGCACTGTCTTGGCTCGCTCGAAAGCCGGGATCGTGGGTTCGAATCCCACTCAGGGCATGGATGTTTGTGTGCGCTTTTCTGTGTTTGTGTACAGGTAGAGGCCTTGCGACGAGCTGATCATCCTCGCAAGGCGTCCTACCGTATGTCTAAGATCTAGAAAAACCGAAGTGAACGGAGAAGTTCATGGAGGTAGGCCTAGGCCCACTGGGGCTGTATTGCAAAGGAAAAAAAAAAGTGTAAAGATCAGTATCGAGTTGAAATCTCAAATAGCTTCGTAACTTTTGGAAAACTTAGACACTGAGGTGGACATTAATAGTGCTTGCAAAACTATTAGAGATAATATCAACATTTCTACCAAAGAGAGTGTGGGTCATTATGAGTTGAACAAGCATAAGCCATGCTTCGACGAAGGTTGCTCAGAATTATTAGACCAAAGAAAGCAAGCCAAATTGCAGCAGTTACAGGATTCAAGCGAGTTAAATGGGGATAATCTGAACAACATAAGACATCAAGCCAGGAGTAATTCAAGAATAGAAAGAAGGAATATGTGAAAGACAAACTTAATAAGCTTGTAACGAATAGTAAGAACAAGGATATTACATCCATATATATATATATATATATAGGGGAATAAATGAATTTACCAACGTCGAAGGAACTTAGTGAAGGATGAGTTTTGTGCTTACAGATTTCCACAATATTTTGAACAGGCGGAAGAACTACTACTCTCAGTTATTGAATGTACATAGGGTCAGTGAATTTAGGTATTTATAAATACATATAGCTGAGGCCTTAGTATCTGATCCTAGTCTCTCTTAGTTTGAAAATTCTATTACAGTGTTGAAAATGTATAAATCATCCGGCAGTAATTAAATTCCAGCATAATTGATTCAAGCAGGAGGTGAAATATTATGGTTTGAGTTCCATCAGCTCATTAGGTTTATTCTGTATAAAGAAGAACTGTTTAATCAGTGGGAAATTCTATTATTGTACCAATTCACTAGAAAGCGATAAAACTGACTGCAGTAATTATCGTGGAATATCACTGTTCTCAACTTCATTAAAAATTTCATGCAATATTCTTCTTTCAGGTTAAGTCCATATATATGGGCTTTGACGTAACAGATCAACTACAGATCAGAACTTTTGCATTCGTCAGATACTGGAGAAAAATGGGAGCACAGTGAGCCAGTACATCAACTATTCATAGACTTCAAGAAAGAATATAATTCAGTTAGGAGGGAAGTATTGCACAATATTCTTTTAGAGTTTGGGGTACACATGACTAGTAAGGCTGATTAAAATATGTTCATACGTAACGTATAGAAAAGCCCAAATATATAAACATTGGTTTGATAATTTTTCTATCCAGAATGGTCTCAGAGAAGCAGATGTTTTATCACCATTGCTTTTCAACTTTGCTTTAGAATATGCCATTAGGAGGGTCCAGAAAAACCAGGTGGGACTGAAATGAGACAGGACACACCAGCTACTGCTCTGTGAAGATGATGTGAGTCTACTGGGGTATAACATAAATACCATGAACGGAAAAAACAGAAATTTTAATTTACGCAAGTAAAGAAATTGGTCTAGAAGTAAACACAGAGAAAACTAAGTATATGTTGCGCTGTCGTCTCCTCACCAAAATGCAGTGCATAGTCATAACATAAAGACAGTGGCACAGCTCGGATATTTCGGGACGACAGTAACAAATCAGAACTTGATTCAAGAGGAAATTAAGAGGAGATTGAATTCGGGCAATTCTTGTTACCATTCAGTCCCCAAACTTTCGTCTTCTCGTCTGCTGTCCCAAAAAAAAAAAAAAAGAATTAGGCTATACAAAATTATAATTTTGCCTGTGGTTCTGTATGATTGTGAAACTTTGTCTCTGACATTAAGGGAGGAACATAGACTAAGGGTGTTTGAGAACAGGGTGTTGAGGAGAGATGAAGTAACGGCAGGTTGGAGGAAACTGCATAATGAAGTGCTTCGTAACTTCAACTTTCTTCAAAATATAATTAGAATAATTAGGTCATGGATGATGTGATTGGCAGGACGTGTAGCACTAATGGAGGTTAAGAGGAATTCATATAGGATTATGGTGGGAAAGCCAGAAAGAAAGAGGCCACCAGAAAGACCAAGGCGTTGGTCGGTGGATGGTATTAAGATGGATCTTAGAGAGACAGGATGAGATGGTATGGATTCGATTGATCTGGCTCGGGATAGAGACTAGTGGAGAGCTCTTGCGAAGATGGCAATGAACCCTCGGTTTCCATAAAATGCTGGATAGTTCTTGAGTAGCTACACCATTGGCGAATTCTCAAGAGGAGCTCAGTTCCATTAAGTTAGTTAGTTAGTTAGTTAGTGTAATCAAATACGCATTATATAAATACGTATAACTGACCTATCTACTACTCGTGCAGTGGATCTACTAGTAAATTAACAAGGATATTATAAAATGCACTCCTTGTTCTTGCCTTGATGTAGCGACATCTTTCAAACCATGTGCTAGCATTATGATAAAATTCTTTGGATTTGATTCTTATCCTTACTTCCAAAAATGTGTCAATTACACCCTTATACTTCCGTTCCTACCCGAAAGTTAGAACATACCTGATATTCAGAAGTGTTTAATTTTGTAATTTCAAGTCGAATTGTAAGGTCATATACTATAAATTCAACGTTTACAGAATCTTAACTTGAATTCCTAAAAAAAAAAAAAAACATCAACAAACCAAATAAATTCCGTGGTTTTAGTCCACAAGCGAACTATATCGACTGAGCGACCGCCACTTGCCGTCAAAGTTAATGCGAACTTTAGCGGATAGAAGGTATCGTGTGGTCAGCGCAACGAATTCTCACGGACGCTAATTTCGATTTTCTAGACCGGAGCCGCTATTTCCTTGAAATAGCTCCTCATTTATCCTCACTAGACTGAGTGCACCCCGTTCCAGACCCACTACTTCTCAGAAAATCTGTTAGCGCTAGGAATCGAACACAGACCTCTGGATCTGTAGGCAGGATCTCTGACCACTAGACCACAGAGGCGGTCAACTTCCATTCTTCGAAAAATAAAATAAAAATCACAATAACAAGATTAATGTATCGGTACGACCAGAAATGTATGTAACGGAAGTAGGCTTTATGAGTTCAGCTCTGAGCTCATTGCCCTTTTTGTCCCTACGTTCTTGTACGCTAGACATGGGATTCAAAGATCAAACTTCTTTTAACTTGAAGGATTGCAGTTTTTCCATATCACACAGAGATGCAGTAGGTGCGATTTAGATCTTTCTTGCTCTGAAATGATTTAACAATGCGCGTTACAGGGAAATTGCAAACAATCTGCTGTCGCTTCTTTGTGGTCCCATTTGAATGCCTCATGTTAGTTGTCAAGAGGTTCAATTCTAGTCGTGGCTGTCTACTTCCCTGAAGCTGAAACAATTGAGTGTCGCTGAAGAAATCGCGTTATTTCCAACATTCATATTTACCCCGTAAATTAGTAAACTTCTGAAGTTATGCTTTGTTCCAAGGCAGGACACCCTCTCATCCTGAAAATGCACACGAAATGCACAGAACTTAATGCTAGCCATATTAATTATAAAATGTTTATTTCACTTTAAAACATAATAATTCTTACCACATCCAATATTATACCCCGTAATCTGAATGTTTCTAAATAGAAGTTTTCATTCATTCATCAATACCCCTACAGCCCTTTGTTGAGC
This sequence comes from Cryptotermes secundus, assembly GCF_002891405.2. Classification (NCBI taxonomy): domain Eukaryota; kingdom Metazoa; phylum Arthropoda; class Insecta; order Blattodea; family Kalotermitidae; genus Cryptotermes; species Cryptotermes secundus. Next base: position 2,770,537 of record NW_019725423.1, read on the forward strand.
CCTGGGCCCTTTCTTCAGTTTCTTAATTCCAAAACACAGTCGGTAGGAATCCCCGGACGAGTGATCTGTTCGTCGCGAGGCCTCTTCCTATACACAGGACAATACAAACAAAGAATAAATACGTACAAACACAGACATCCATGCCTTAAGAAGTACTTGGAATCGACGATCCCAACTTTCGAGCGAGCGAAGACAGTTCATGCCGTAGACCACACGACCACCGTGATCGGCGATAGGAAAATTATGTCACACTACAAATTTCCTATTTAATAATTCTGGATAGAACTGGCAATAAACATATAATGTTAACATCAAAGAAAACGTGCACTGCTGTTTGTAGCATTTTTGTTTTCAAATGCTCTTTTCTTTTTGAGAATTTACTGACCTCATTTTTCTTTATGTTCATTTAGTGGAAATAAAAATAAATAATTCTGTAAAATCTAAAGAACAACATAGAAATAACTACAAAGTAGAAAATGACTGTTCTCTTCTTGACAAAGGTAATAAATGTTAGAAGTATAGAGGAATGCTATTCCTTAGTAAAGGTTATTTCATATCAGAAAACATTTCAGATCTAGACGGCACAAACTTCAGCCACAGACGAAGATGAGGGGCCTGCTATGCGTTCCGTCTGTTCTCGAGTTTAGAACACGGCTTAACAAGAAATGCCGTGACTTATGCATGCGAGCTGGTAACGTTAATAAGGGCAGCGAAATCAAGGAATTTACCGTGGGTCGGAAATTCAGCTTGTATCGGTTGACAAGTATATAAGCTTCCACAATGCTGGTGAAACAGATTACAAACACGCATTTTTACACCGATAAAGCGCTGTCATAACAATACTGAACCAGATTTGAATAAAGTAGATTATGAGAAAGGAAAGTGAACGTATTTGACAGAAGATTTTGTCAGGTGAGTAGCTTCTTTGTCAACGGTGTGGGTCACAGAACCAATATCACGGAATAGATGAGTCATTGAGTTGTTTATTTCGTCAGCTCGTCAACAAAGAAGAGTTATGTAAGATCTGAGGCTTTCACGGCGGTGACTATGAAGAAAGCAGTTTTCTGGGATTTGGCACCGTGTATATGTGGTGTTAACCGACGTTTCGGAGGAACGTATCGCCTCCATCTTCAGGGTAGAAGAAAAAATATAAGAAATCTGTAAGCGAAGAGACCGTGAGAACCGGTAAAAGCAGTCTGTTAACACCACATATACACGGTGCCAAATACCAGAAAACTGCTTTCTTCAAAGAAGAGTTAGCTCATATCAGAAATTATGATCAGTTACAAGATCAGGAAAATCACTATTGAATAACCTAGCTGAAAACTTTTTTTTTCCCTTAGCACTACAGCCCCAGTGGGCCTAGGCCTACCCACATTATCTTCTCCGTTCACTTCGGTACCTGAAAAACTACTGAACGTAAAATGAGATGCTTTAATCGTCTCTTATTCTGTGGTTGGTAAAGCAGGAGTGTGATTGCCGTGAACCGGCCTTCTACTGTTTCTCGTTGCACAATACAAATAAATATATTAAATCCAGTAAGTGCAATAAGAGTAGGTCTTCATTCTCTTAGTGGGGGTGGAGTCCAACTGGGTCCAATCGGCACCCCGACCACTGATTGGCCTATTGTAGCCTGCTCCGGGTGATTATGATGATAGAGAATTTGGTGGAATGAAGATTGGCAGGGGAAACCGAAGTACTCGGAGAAACCCACCCCAGTTCAACTTTGTCCACCACAAATCCCACTTGACCAGACCCGGGATAGAACCCGGGCCGCCGCGGTAGGAAGCCAGCGACTAACCGCTTGAGCTATGGCGCGGCCTAAGAGTAGATCTTAACTTGTTTGTTTAATTAAATATTCAACTGACGACCTCGTGTAATATTGAGAAGAAATAAACGTCATAATCTCTCGCATAGAACACAATGCGGCATATGAAATAATTATAACATATCACAAATTCTCCAGCTGCATATAGTGAACGAAATAACAATTGACTTAAAATGTGAGATTATGCAGGAAATAATGCAAAAATATTCAACGTAATTAGTCGTTAAAAGAAAGGACTTAATATTTGAGGTTTCCACAGCGCTGACTATGAAAAATGCTGTCTTCAGGGATGTGGTGCCGTTTATTACAAGGCGCCACATCCAAGAAGACGGTATTCTTCAAAAGAAAAATGCTCAAAAAAAAGCGCTGCGTGTTATACAGTAATTCAGCAGCTGATAAATACACCACGTCTCTAACACTGGATCGGCGTAGGACAGATTCTAGCTGCTCATTTATAGCTGATCGCGGACTGGTCATTGGCTGATTTATGTGCTCCTATTCTTTCGACCAAAGAGATAAAATACAGACTTTCAGAGTTGAGGAATTTACTGGATCATAAAATATAAACCCACAGTAAGTGATATTTATGATCTCTAGCAGAACCCAACTATGAACTCTCTCATTGCTGTGCCCATTGGTTTTAAGAACCCTTTCCAAATTCCTCCTTTACAACACAATTAATTAAAACTAATCAATCATTGATAATCTCTGGACTGTTTCAATTTTCTTTCAATTTTCCAGTAACAGACTGGAGGAAGAAATTTACAAACCACAGATAACAATTCATTCACACGTGTGAAAAGTATCTTAGACATAAGTAACACATCAACACTTATGAATGAATTAGATGCTGACTAAATTCATGTAGAGACTGCTGACACCGTTCAGTTCTTAATTTTTTATCTTCTCGTTTCCTCTTTCAACGTCAAAAAATTAAGACCTACAAAATATATTTTACCTGCTGCCTTATCTGTTTTTTCTCTCGCTTTCTCTCTATGGTTGTACAGCCCTTTGAACCTTGGTCGCTTTTATTTTTAGTTTCTTAACCCTATATACAGTCGGTATGACTCCTTGGACGGGGGATCAGCCCTTTGCAAAGCCGCCAACTACACACATAATAAACTCAAACATCCATGCCTGGAGTGGGATTCGAATCCACGATCCCAGTGTTTGAGAGGGCGAAGACAGTTCATGCCTTAGACCGCGCAGCCACTGTGATCAGTGCCTTATCTGGTTACTCTTAGCTCATTTAATGATATATTCCGTAACTCAACTCATAAAACGAAAAATTGTAGTGCTGTTTAGTGGTCAAAAATGAAGTGGATGGGAAAGGTAGCGATCTTAACTTACGTAAATTACTTACGTAAATTGAGGTCCTGTCGCGGCATTTAACTAGAGGAACCTAGGGGAATCATGATATCAGCAGTAGAGCAAGTGAAGTGAAGAGAAGTGAAGTGTACTTGTATTAGGTCATTGTACTTATACTGTACTGTGAAATTTCTTGAGACGTATGTGATGTATCTTTGTTGAATGTATGCCCGTTTTTGTAAACACTGCCACCGGGCATAAGCCCAATTGCAGTAAATAATATACATATATATAGCCGGTATTTCGGCCGAAATTTGAAAATGGAACCTCCCGAATGAGAAGAAGACAGAAATAGTAATCTATTAGCCGTGACGTAGGTTCACTTCCTCTTTGTGTCTGTAAAGTTTCATCTCGAGCACGGAGGAAAGAACACGCATTGAGCACGCCTGGAAACAAACTTCTGCAGAGAATATTTGGACCTAAACCTGAAGCGATAGTAGATCGATGGGAAAATCTGCATAAGATCAGTCATAATTTGTGATCTTCACTAAACACTACGGGACTGGTCAAATCAACGATTATAAGGTGTGCAGGGGAGTGTTGCATGAATGGGAACTGTAAGAATTTCAAGCAAAACATTGGTCGGAAAACCTAAAGGCCGGAGACAAATAGTTCCGTCTAACGGTCATCATATTTTCAATCTATGAAGGAAAAAAGAGTCAGGTGCCGAAGCGCTGTTTCTGTAAACAGAACGAGAAACTGAATAGTTTTATTGTATGTGTCAGTCTCACAACACAGCAGCATCAAATGCTTTCCGATTCAGTGACCATCATCTGCATTTTCAGTGACTTATATTTTGAAGTAAAGCTCATAAATATTAACTATAATTTACCCTCACGTACAGGAAGACAAAGTGATGACACTAATCACATACAACTAGTGCCGAGGTCAAGAATACGTGGATCTAAACATCCGCTCTCCATACGTCCTCGTTTCTTAACCACAGGTACAACTTTACCTTTCACGGAACGACACAGTCTAGAATGTGTCAGTTGATAAACACTGAGAGTAGAAATATAACGGGGGTTGAGGACATCGTTCCATGTGTTTTCTTGGTTTAATTATTCTGGCCTATTTTCGAGGTGGCCGGTCACTTCAGTCAAGCAGTCTAAGGCATGCACGGTTTTCGCTCGCTCGGAAGCCGGGTTCGTGGATTCGAATTCCATTCAGAGCATAGATATTTTATAATTTTGTCTGTGTGTGTGTGTGTGTGTGTGTGTGTGTGTGTGAGCGCGCGCGCGCGCTTTTCTGTGTTGTGTACAGGTAGAGCTGATCACCCGCCCAAGGAGTTCTACCGAATGTCTAAGATCTAGCAAACCGAAGTAAAACGGAGAGTTTAATAGAGGTAGGTCAAGGCCGAAATTGGGACTGTAGCGCCAAAGGAATTTTCAAGGTATGATCAAAGTATTTACTTAGCAACACTGAGAGAAACCATGAAAATTCATAGCCAGGATCAGGGTCAGCCCTTCGATACTGGCACCAGATATAAACTTAACATTATTATAGAACTACACCACTAAACCAAAGTATTTGGTTGTCTCGTATATTACGTGCATTTATTTATCAGTTAGTGTATATTGTGTAGACTGTCTCCATCTCTACTCACTGTTACAGAATTCTGATAATGTGACTTAGCACGTTCTCGGAATTATGAGGAGAGAGTTGACAAACGCTCATCATACTCGTACGTACAATATGACACAGAGTTCATTATAATTATCTGCAACCACATTATTTCAACGAGTCTACAGCGAAACAATTCGTCTTCTTGGAAGCTTCACAACTTGAAGATAGCTTCACAAAATATATTACTTCAGTTACTGCATTAGAAAATCACTCAAGGAAAGTTCAAGTGCTGGAATACTTTATACTGTATTTAAAAACACTCTAGTCAAATTGTTTTAGAACTCTCTCGACCATCAACTTGTTTCAGGTGGAAAATCTTCGAAATTGTATTCGGTAGTCCTTTGTTCGAATCCTGCCAGGAACATCGGCATTCCTGAGTGAAATTTTTATAAGTGTTCCTAAGTTTCTCTATGCCGGAATAGAGTCCTAAATTACGCTATCATCGTTTCGTTCTACATCTCTCATATTCCTTAATCACTAATCACCCACAAACACATTCGAATGCACTATAACTACCTACCTACATATCTATCTATCTGGTTCTACAGTCATTTTGTTGAACATTGGCCACTTTTCAGTTCCTTAATCATATACAAAGTCGGTAGGACTCCTTTGACAGGGGATCATCCCGTCTGAAGGATGCTACGTACATAGAGAACAATACAACCACAGAATGAACGTACACAGATATCCATGACCCGAGTGGGAATGGAACCCAATAGTCCAGCGTTCAAGCGAGCTAAGGCAGTTCATGCTTTAATCCGCGTGGCCACTGTGAAATGTTGTATACTATGTGAAGGAGAATGTTTACTATTGACTATTTGTGGGTGTTACTCGTGGGAGATGGCGTTGAACTTCAGCCTCGTCGCATCATTCGAAAATACACGATTCTAAACTACTATCGGAGTTTCCGTTTATAAACCACGAAACCCCTGTCAGTAATTTAGAATTGAACTGCGTGTATGAAAGGAAAGGAATACGGGAGAAATAAGGAGAAATCTACGAAAGCTCATATACTTGTAACATTTCATAAGAATTTCTGTTGAATTCTGAACGTCATATAATAGTTACTGCTTGAAAAAAACAATGTCTAAGTTCTGGAATTTCATTTTAAAAAACAGTGAGCGATCTTGTTGTTTTTCTTCTACACGTATTGAGTGCTTTCAGTTACGTCACGAAGCTCAAAACTTAAATTGCTCTGTCAATACACTCCTACGCCTTCCTCTGTATCTGTCTCCTCTGGAAGTTAATGCGTAAGGCTTATATTACTTCAGGTTTCCTTTTCCTTGCCTCAATTCGATACTCTCTTTCCAATTTCGCTGTTACTTTTTGCCTTGTCAGATACGTTTGTTGTGTGTAGTGTGCTTCATAGTTCTTGCATTCAGTATAATATCCTGTAAAGTTTGTTAACGCCGGTCACGGTATCCGCTCGGTGTGAGACAGTACCCTTACAGTGTAAGGCATGCACTGCCTTCGCTCGCTCGGCAGCCGGGATCGTGGGTTCGAATCCCACTCAGGGCATGGATGTTTCTGTGCGTTTTTCTGTTTTTGTGTACAGGTAGAGGCCTTGCGACGAGCTGATCACCCGCCCAAGGAGTCCTGCCGTATGTCTAAGATCTAGTAAAACCGAAGTGGAACGGAGAGTTTCATGGAGGTAGGCCTAGGCTCAAATGAGGGCTGTAGCGCCAATGAAAAAAATATGTTAATATTCTAATATAATGAACTAGAAATGTCATGTGCGTAAATCCTCTCCTTCATTTCTTATAGGTAAAATTAACCCTGGGCCGGTAACGGTAGCCGAGCGGTCTAAGGAATGTACTGTCTTCGCTCGCTTGGAAACCGGAATCGTGGGTTCCAATCCCACTCAGGGCATGGATGTTAATTTGTGTGTGTGCGTTTTTCTGTGTTTGTGTACAGGTAGAGGCCTTACGACGAGCTGATCACCCGCCCATGGAGTTCTAACGAATGTGTTAGATCTAGAAAAACCGAAGTGAACGGAGAAGTTCATGGAGGTAGGCCTAGGCCCACTGGGGCTGTAGTGCCAAGGAAAAATAAAGTTGTCCCTGTGCTTAACTAATTAAGAATTATAAAGGGATAACTATAGCTGAGAAGTACCTTGGTAAGACCCCGTTATCACAGCCCGCAGTTTACAATTGCGAGAATTTGTGTTGAAATCACTCCTTCGCTTTCAACAATCAAAACTGAATGTTGCGTTTATTACTGCCAGAGACACTATCAGTTTCACCGAACCATACCGCTGATTAGTAAAAGCTTTTCCTCGCTGGCAATTTGTGGCTGCGCCAGGGCTAATTTTATAGAACAAGTAACAATCTGAGTGAACTGATACCCCAACAAATGATGTTTCAATTATTGAAGAGGTCTATCTTCTGGGATACACTGCCGTGTAGTCTGTTTGAATTCAACCGATGTTTCGGAAGAACTCGTCTTCTATTTCAGGGTAGAAGAATAAGCCACCAATAAAACATCATTAAGCAGGTAGCGAGCACAGCTCTGTTTGCACTGCATATGTTTCTCCGAAACGTCTATTCACTCTGAACTTATTACGCAGCGTTATATACAAGAAGACAGAACTGTTCATAATCATCACTATGAGAGCCTCAAATCCTACTTACAACTACTTATGAAGGCAATGATAAATTTATTGCGGAATTACGGTTGAGAAAGCTGTAAACAACGTTTAGGTTTGAGACATGCTGTTAAGTTATCCTTAATCTTAATAATCAATTAAGGTAAAGATAAAGTTATCCTTGTGCTTAACTAATTAAGCACTACGCCATGAAGATATATGTGGGAGTGAATGTATAGATCCACATTTTATTGACTGGGCACTAGTTGGAGTTGAGTGTTCAGCTTCACGCCCCGGCCGCTTTACCCTTAGGGAAAGAGTTCCCGGTACCCATTGGATAGGAGGTTGGATGGACCCTACAGCTGGTCTGGACGACCTGGTAAAGTGGAAATTTTTTACCCTACCGGCACTCGAACTCCGACCCCTTGGTCGTCCAGCCCGTAACCAGTCGCTTTACCGACTGTGGTATCCCGGCTCCTACACCTTAATTATATTGATTATTAATGAGTAAAGAACGGACAGCACACACAGACACCGGGTTAACATTACTGGCGACAGGGCAGTGATGAACTCGAAAGTGTGGCAGCCTCTAATGCCATGGGGATCACAGAAACATAATCGGTGACCATGAATTTATTAAAGGTAAGATTATTACTGCAAGCATTCAGAAAAGTTACATGCACACTCAAGCGCGCGCACACACACACACACACACATGAGAACCAAAGTATCAGAGTTCTATTCAGCATATCTTATTTTCTTTCTTGTTATATTTCATATATTAACAACATATATATATATATATGTATATTCTTTGCATATTCCTTCATATCTATATATACAAAACGTCACGAACCGTACGGAATTAACATCTCTGCTTCTGGATTCTAAGAGGCAAACATTAAATACTTACAGACGAGGTCAACCCAAATGTAAAGGTTTAAAATTAATAATAAAAGTTTCTCTTTATATCCGAACATGAACGTATTTCTTTGAAGAAAAAAATAGCTTTACTTTTTTTGGTCCAATTGGATAAGAGCAAATTAAAATCACACGGTTAGCTGATTTCATTTGGACATGGAGAAGTCAACAAACGGTCTCTTCTAATGACAACTAACTCTCCTTTAAGAACCACACAAGGAGGGGAAGAGAGGGAGGGGGGGCATGAGGATGCATGAGCTCGCATCTCAAAACTCCTCTCTGTTTGTAACGCTCAGCGAAATTTTCAGACCTTAATTAGAGCAAATAATTAGTTTTACTGCAAGATGGATCTCAACATTTCAAAGAAGTTACCACGTTGCGAATAGAATCTTGACCGTCTATTTCTGACGTTTCGTCTTTTCTGTCTAGAGGACGGTTCATTTTCTTTTTAAGCTGGATGTACTGAGGTTTCTAAACGCAAGGCTACTGAAACAAGTGGGCGCGAGACGAAAAAGTAGACTTAATAACAAGTTACAAATTTCTATAAGACACTCTTCATTTAAAAGCGGAGTAAATTAAAGTCACCGCTATGCCCAAGCACTTCGACGTACCAGTAGTCCTTGTCGCTATCTGATAGTGAATCATGATTTCTTCGATTAGCTAATCAATGGCTCATGCATTGCACCTCATAAATGTTTCCGGTTATCTGTGTTATTATTGGAAGGAATAATCCATTGCTAGGCAACGACTCTGTAAACAATGCCTAAAATCTGAAACAGCGGAACCAAAGTGGACGTCAATTCCTGAGCAACGTCCCCTCTACAAGTTATAGCAAAGAACTAGTCCTTGCTGGGTAGTAAGTGGCTAAACACAAGATTCCTGTTACAACAGAAAAAGAGGGGATAATTAACTGTTTGAGCCGGTCACGGTAGCCGAGCAGTATAAGGCATGCACTGTCTTAGCTTGCTCGGAAGCCGGAATCGTGGGTTCGAATCCCACTCATTGCATGGATGTTTAGTTTCTGTGTGTGCGTTTTTCTGTGTTTGTGTACAGGTAGAGGCCTTACGACGAGCTGATAACCCGCCCAAGGAGTCCTACCGAATGTGTAAGATCTAGAAAACCCGAAGTGAACGGAGAAGTTCATGGAGGTAGGCCTAGGCCCACTGGGGCTGTAGTGCCAAGCAAAATCCTAATCAACAAGAAAGTAATGTATGAAAGTACCTTCAATTACGCAGAGAGTTTACTGTGACATTACCATGAAAAAGAGGTAACAGGCGGTAGAGCCTCAAACATTTCTAGACATTATAATCTTAAAAACATTATATACAATTCCAATTTCAGTAAATTAAATTCAACACTCTCCTCAAAGGTACTGAAGCTTGGTCAATTTAGGGCTGACAATAAATGTAGAATCGCAGCTGCTGGGATTACGTTCATGTAGTGGGAGTTAAAATAAGCGTGGAAGAACCACAATAACTTCTGGAATGGAAAGCATGGACTACAGAAAGCGTACGCTGAGAGAGAGAGTTTGTGTGTGTGTGTGTTCTCAGTTTCTCTTTCATGGTGAAAAACATTAAAGTAAAGAATCCACCTCTTACAAGCTTATCGTCAACTGACAGCTTGTATAAGCTCCCCAACATAATAAATATTCCACGAATTCACTTATCCATTGATGAACAGTAGCACCAGAAAATTAATTCATCGGAATGATTACTGGGCGGCGTCATCTTAATTTACTTCAAGGTCAATTTATTAGCCGATTTCGTGTAGTCAGAGCTCCTGGTTACAGATCCAGAGGTCCCGGGAGAGACTCCAGGCACTACTACATTTTCTGAGAAGTAGTCGTTCTGGAACGGAATCCACTCAGCCTCTTGAGGATAATTGAAGAGCTATTTCAAGGACATAGCGGCTCCGATCTAGAAAACCGAGAAAAAGGCCGTGGGGATTCGGGATCCTCTGACCACGTGATATCCTCTATCCACTGAAGTTGGCACTAAATTTGACAAGTGTTTGGTTTCTCGGTCGATATAGTTCGCTTGCGGACTACAGGCCACGGAGTTTCCTTCATTGTTTTCTTCATGCGATAGAGTATCATCCTATTGTCACCTACGTCATCCAACATTCCTTCGTCCGTATGGTTGGTAAATTTAACTTCTGTGTCAGCCTTGAATTATCCGTTCCTAAGATTTGATTTTATCACTTGTGTTCATAGTTTCATATGATTTCTCCTAAAATATGTATTCTTAATGCGTTGCGTATTGTCATATGATGTGATATAAGATTGCGATATAAGATCGCATTAAGTGGAGGAACTGTTTTGGAAGAGACTGTGGACCTGTCGTCTGACAGATTACTGATGAATGAATGAATTGTCATATGGCATACATGGTCTGTAAGTGTATATCTTGTGACATCTCAAACACGCGCTTATGTTCTACTAAGTTTTCTCCCTTCAGATCTATAGAGAGTTCAAATATTCATTTCCACATAGAGGTACAGAGCACCTTGCGATACTTAATTTGTGTAAGAAGCCGCGCCATAGCTCAAGCCGTTATTTTTGGCTTCCCACCGTGGCACCCCGGGTTCGATCCCGGGTCTGGTCAAGTGGGATTTGTGGTGGACAAGTGGCGCTGAGGCGGGTTTTCTCCGAGTACTTCGGTTTCCTCTGCCAATCTTCATTCCACCAAATTTTCCATCATCATAATCACCCGGGACGGGCTACAATAAACCAATCAGTGGCCGCCGTGCCGAGTGGACCCAGTTTAACTCCACCCCCCCACTAAACGAATTAAAAAAAAATAAAAAACTTAATTTGTGTAATGTTTCTACTTACATTTTCTAGTGTTCTTTGTATTGTTTGACACATATGTTGGTATTGAGACAGCTTCTGTTCAAGATCTCTTGCTAGAGCTCTATGGTATGCCGTAACCCAGGTAACTGCATTTCTGAACTTGTTCTTTTGTTATTTCGTATATTAGAGTCTTTTATCCAACTGAGCCCTTACCTGAAGAGCTAAAACTTCTCTTTGGTATGTGGAAATTTCATCATTATGATTTTTCTACACTTACTTAATAATTTACATTCACCCAAAATTATCGGTTTGAACAAATATAATTTGCACCCAAAACCTTTCGTTCTAAAGAATAAAATAATTCTCAGCGAGGTAGAATTTAAATCACAAAATTTTCACAACCTAAACATCGCCATTTGTCCACCAAATTTATAAACTATCTACTAGTATCTATAGTCCTTTGTTGGATCTTGACCACTTTTTCAGTTTCTTAATCCTATACACAGTCTGCAGGACCCCTTGGACGGGGATCAGCCCATCGCAAGACCACTACCTACACACAGAATAAACGTACACAGATATTCATGTCTCGTGTGGGTTTGGAACTCACGACCCCAGCGTTCGAGAGAAAGAAATATAGTTCAAGCCCTAGACCGCGCGGCCACCGTGACTGGCTATGTACACTAAGCTTAAGCTGAATATCGACAATCATTCTGCAATAGCAAGGTCCAGCGAAACCTGTGCAGCACTGTAATCCGTCTAATGGAGGTCCCTGGGAACAAAGCGAGACGCGAATAAATGAAGGAATGTAACTACAGACAATTGCACTAATTACCGCGCATCTGATAAAACTTTAATTATATTTCTCTATGCCCCCTTATCGTGCACAATTCCAAGGATAATTTTTAGAACGACATTACGCAAATTCAGTTTTCTTAAATGACTTCACATGTTTATATGTAAACAATTATGGGCCATTTGTATCATATTTAATGGTTCTAGAACTTCGACTGCTGTACACTAAACATTTTGGAACCTATTGGAATCAGTCCCTCGGAACGTATCTAGAGACCGTAAGTTTAAGGACGCCAGAATTTGATTGGGAAAAGACCACTTGGAAGACCGACAAGGTAACATGAAGATACAACTGAAGAACGTGCTGTGAATACGGTTTACTGGTGGAATCTGCAGGGATCATGTGAGTAGCGGCTCTCAATATTAGTGGTGTTTAATCTTCGCGTTATGCTATTAGAATGTTAGTCAGTTACTTACTGGCCTCAACAAACGTTCATTTCGATCTTAAGTCCTGTGATGCCCATCAAAGTGGCAACGCCGTGTAAGACATGAACTACCTTCTCCTGTTCAAACACTGGGTTCTTAGGTTCGAATCCCATTCAAGGCATGGATATCTGTGTGCGTTTATTCTATGTTTGTGCTGTTCTATGGGTAGATAGCGGCCTTGCAATGGGCTGATCCCCCGTCCAAGGAATCCTACCGACGGTATATGTATTAAGAAAATGAAAAATGTGGCCAATACTAAAAAAAGGACTGTAGAGCAATGATGGTAATAGTAAGTCCTGTGAAAATGTTGTAGGGAGTCGGTACTTCTGCAAACGAGTACCGAGTATTATTATTTTAAGTTCAATTAACTTGAATGTCAATGACATAATTCTTGTGACAGGTGCAAGGTACTCTAACACATGAATAATATAATTTGTAGATTCCATTAATGTTCATGTGAATAACGTAGCATCCTGTTGCATATAACATAGTAAAAAAAAGATAAAGCTATCCCTGTAACAGGTCGTGAAGGTCCATAGGGTTGTGAGACGTTGAGTGTGCCACATTATCTAGAAAATCGGCTCAAAGATGGCGGTGAGGTGAACATAACATAGTATCAAATGTTATTGGTTCCAACATCTCACGTACAATATAGCACAACACAACGGTAAGACACCCAATCACATAGAATATACAAGAGCACAGATGGGATCACGTATTGAAGAAATTAAAACCAAAGCCACGATTAGAGAAGGTCAGAACTTTTAACTCAATTCAATTTTTATTATTTATGAGCCGAGCCAATAATTACAAGGTCAACTACAGACACAGCACACTGTTCATAAATGTATTTACATACTGAACTAACATGACATAAAGTCAAAGACTAATTAAAGTTAAGCACTGGAGGAAAAACACATTAATGCATATAAGGAAACAAACAATAATCTTAAACACCTGATCATGACCATATTGTTCGAAATATATAAACTTTAAAAAGGTTAAAATTTTATGTGATGTTCAAAATTTTAGAGTGAATAACTTTTAATATGTTGTATAGAATGATATGATGCACGTGATACTGTGGGACCATTGGCATTTAAAGTGAATATTTTAACTGTTATGATGGACTACGGTACTTCTAGCATACTAGGACCACCATATATAATTTACATTCGCTTTACTTAGTTTCCAGATACGCTATGTCAGCTCTTATTCCAAGAATGTTCAAAACTATCCTGAATAGAAATAGTAGGACTGCATAAGAGACAAGCACGCTAGAGAAAGAGTAGATCAATGGAATTCTACGTTTAAGATTAAACCATATTTTCAAATTTTGGAAACGGTTAGACAGTTACAAATACCACGAATGGAGGAATCTTAAAGTTTTTAAGTTTTCATTAAGTTTCAATAAAATTTTCATTTTTAGAAGTCTATTCTAGTGGATATTTCATTAAAATTTTGATCACATGGTTACGGAATTATTAGTTCATAAGTTCAATTGGCCCACACATACCTGTACTGTGCACGTTACACCATTACGCTCAGTAGTTGGCACCTTACGTTCCTTTACGTTACGTGCTACGTGTACCTCAGTTCCTCTTGCTGTGGAACGATGTTTCACGAAAGCAATCCACCGCATTACTGCACAGTTGACAAGGCAAACTAATTGGGAGCAACTATGCAATCTGGCGTTCCTGAGCTCTACTGCATTGTATTCTATTAGCTGCATTCACTTTGTAACGTTCTGTGAATTCCACAGAAAAAAAAAATGTATCTGTATTTTGTTTGGCTTATTCAGCATGGCCACTAACTGCTCTCCGCCTTCTGATTGTGCAACTATAAAGTTGTGGTGTTTAATAACTCAACAACAGTGAGCTAAATATGTCGTCAAATTTAAAATGCAGAACATTTAGTTTCCTTAAGGACCGCGCCATAGCTCAAGCGGTTAGACGCTGGCTTCCCACCGCGGTGACCCGGGTTCGACCCCAGGTCTGGTCAAGTTGGATTTGTGGTGGACAAAGTGGCGCTGGGCAGGTTTTCTTCGAGTACTTCGGTTTTCCTTGCCAATCTTCATTCCACCAATTGCTCCACAATCACCCTCACCTGTCTTCTGGGGCTGGTACAATAGGCCAGAAGTGGCCGCAGTACAAGGGACTTAGTCCCACCCAACTAGCAATAAAAAAAAAGAGATTATGCATACCTGAACATTGACTGTCTGAAGCTATCCTCTGTTCGGCATATCTAAGCTGTAAATATAAACAAATCAGGTGACGGCCGATACCATATTCGCTTCCTGCTAGCTTACAGGTCAGGGAAGTACACGATACAGCTCTGATGCTGGAGTTTCTGCCTCTATTTTCCTAGCGTAACAAAGACAGCCGATGTGTTAATACATTTCTATTCTTAAGTTTCAATAAATGATTAATGGGGCTGGATGCGTTAGGAATGCACGTGTTTCTTGACTTTTGTCCTCGACCGTTGAACGCATTGTATTTCACTTTCACGAAGTAGCAAGTATTAATTTGCTGCTTATCTTAATTTTGTTCTTAACATGATTCGTTCTCTAAACGACATGATTTTTCAGATACTGGCTAAAATTTTAATTCCATATTTTTAATACTGTCACGTATTAGTCGTTGCGTGACTATTAATTGTGGGTTCTAGATTTGATGACTGGATTTATTACCACCTTCTTTAATAATCTCTCTTAATCGCACTCAATTATAGCGCTATTAACACCGCTCTTTTCCAACCCGCCTTTGTTTGTATCGGCGCAGTCGGAATGGTGTTATCCCTGCTACACCTGTTTCTACCTTAGGACAGTGTATGATGGCTACTGGAAGTTGTCCTCACAGATCAAACTGAGGAAGATCGGTATAGGTACGGGAAACTAGCTGGGTCGGTTTGCATGAGTCTCAGGGTAGCGATGCCGAAGAAAGCGTTTTCTGAGAGTTGAGCCAATTGAAGTTTATTCACCTGCTAATTCACCACACTGTTAAATTAATGTATTCTTAGCTTTTCGTTACAGCGTTACTAACGGCAAGCTATGTCTCGGAGCATGCAAAGGTCACGTCCGTTCAGTTCGGAATATTGTGAAAGTCTCTCCCTTTGTGGAATGGTTTGCACCCCCACGCCGGGAATTCGAAAGATGGTGTTGACATATACATTTTCATCCCATCTTCCGTAGGAAGCTTGAACGAGGCAACCCAATCATACTGGCCCTCATTCACAGGCAATTGTAACAAGCTCTGACCTGTCCTTTTAGGCGCGTCCGGTTCCCTGTACCCGAGCTAAATTTATGACTGATCGTAAATGTCATAACTCCGGACTTCTTGTTTCTGCCAGAATCTAGAAATTTTCAACATAAACACCGTATTGCACGTCCCAGACGATGAAATACGATATTATAGATCACGATACATTTCCAGTAATATCGAAACATACGGCTTTTGAAATTTAAATTACCGAGAATTAATTAGAAATACATGTCATGGTCATCTGTAATCATCCAAATAAATAAGGGCTCAGAATGATCAGCGTCACTATCTCTAATCTACCCACTTCATAAATCACTAGGACGCGCCCAATTCTCGTTCTCGCACTTTGTTGGACTCTTCTGCCCTTGTACTCTCAACTACTCCAAGTTATTCTGGGAATCTTGTTGTGTAGCCGTGGCACGGACCACGTAGAAAACACAGTCTCCTGTTGTAAGAATATTGTGCAAATAGCAACTAGTTGTAGCATAGTCCAAAGAGAACACAGTTCCCATTCTTGCGTTTTCGAGGGAAAATATTTATCGAGCCGTTGCCTAGCAATGGATATATATCACAGTAGTAATTGATTAGTTTCGTTAGTTATGTGTACTATCTTCTCAGAGATTTTTTATTATTACCGCTGCTACTAGTACACACAAAAGTATAAACAAATGTGGATAATGTAACAGACATTTTGTAACAGTCAGCAGAGCGCGAAACGCCGGAACATTTAGCCTGTAACATGTTCCCTGGAGAAAGAGCATGTAGCAAACGTAGGTCCAAACTCTGTGAGATCCTGACACATGACCACTAGCGAGAGCAAACAGACTGCATCGCTTCGATGAGCCTAGCAGTAAAATAGTTAAAAGTAAAACAATATGAAAAGAGCGAGCAAATATAGCACCACACTAAATGGCATGAACATGATGGCAGAACCGTGTGTTACAGGAGATGGCTTGGAATTAGTTGGGTCGTGCAATTGCCATGGAGACGGCTGCGAGTGACGTCACGCTCTTGCTAATTGCGTTCCGGTCTGCACTGTTCATCTCAACATAAAATTAAACAAAATACAGAGCCTCTTTTGCTCGCCATTGCTTCAGAACACACAGCTGCGTTTTTTGGCTGGGCAAATCGAATTCCACATATAGAGAGAAAAATGTTAATAATAAGATAAAAGTTGCAAACTTTCATTGAAATCATTGTTCATTTACAAATAATGGAATATATAAAATAATACGATAATTTATTATATATTATATATACGTATATATTCTCAAGTAAATAAGACACAGAGTTCTTATATATATATATATATGTAGTGTCAAGTAAATAAGACACAGAGTTTAAAATGGCCGTTCTTATATATATAATAAATTATCGTACTATTTTATATACGTATATATATACAAGAGCGACCAATTGAACTCTGCGTTTGATTTACTTGGCACTTTGCCAACTGTGAGAAACTCACAGTCCATATTTGGCAACAACTTATCCGCAAATAACAGAGTAATTTTAAGAGTAATGCAGCAAATACGTATAATGCCTAAATTCAGGATAATATAAAATTATATTCACATACAGCATATATTCTGGCTTCGATTTATAACTGTAGGAGAAAATAATATGAACAGGGATAGCTCAGTCGGTATAGGGGCTGGCTACGGGCTGGAGGACCAAGGGGTCGGAGTTCGAATCCCTGCAGGGACAAGAATTTTCACTTCTCCATGTCCTTCAGACCGGCTCTAGGGCCTACCCAACCTCCTATCCAATGGGTGGGGGGGGGGGTCCCCGGATATAAAGCGGCAGGGAGTGAAGCTGACCACTCACCTCCTACTAGTGCCGAGTTCTAGAAAATGTGGATCTCTACACCCACTCCCCCATACGCCTACAAGACGTAATGCTTAATTAGTCAAGCACTCATCCAAGGAGTCCTACCGTCTGTGTAAAAACGACGACGAAACTGAAGAGGAGGCCAGGAGACAACAGAGGACTGTACAGCCATTGATAAATGAATGAATGAATGAATGAATTATGTCATGTTCCAAGTGGTATGTTAACGGGAGATTTCCTCACATTCCTAAAGTTACTGCTGTGAACATGGCGACTCAATGTTACCATGGGTATATATCAGATGCCCTTAAGAAGCAACCAATGTACATAGTAGTAGGGTTACAAATATATATATAGAATCTGTAAGTAATTTAATTTAACTAACCGAAACAACAAACAAATCATAAGTTTCTGAGATCATTACACTTTATCTGACAACTGGTCACACCACCAAAATTATATTCTGTGCATAATAAATTACTGAATTCATACTAATAATTTGATACAACTCACAATTGAAACAAGTGTTCTTCCCAAACTGGTAAATGAATAATACTCTATATTTCACTCTAACATTTCCGTTCCCCCTATCATGTTCCCTTTTTTCCGGGGCAAATTCTCCTAGCATCGCTGTTCATTACCCCTCCCGAATCAAAGAAGTTGGCTGGTCACGCGTAATTTCTATACAAGTAGAATGCATAAATCCCTTCTTCCTTAAAAATTACTGCAGAAATCATATGTGTAATGCAGGAACGAAATACAGGTAATCAATGTAACCAGCTAATTGAGAAGCTTGTCATTGCTCAACTGGCCAAGAATGTAACTTTCTTCTTCGGAAGGAAATGCACACAAGGGTGAAACACAAAACGTTGTATAAATAATACAAACTTAATAGGAGGATCTTAGTAAATAGCAGAGCATGGTTTGAAGCAGCTAGAATGATCAAGGAGAGGCCTATATTGCGCTATTTTTCTCGTGTAACAAACATTTGAATAACGAATGTATCATCATACTACTACTCAATAATGTGAAACGTTGCGTGGAAGTAGGAGAGCAGTACTTTATTTCGTCCTTTTCTTCTATCACTCAAGCTACATTTGAAGGCAATGATTTGATCACGCTAATTATAACAGATAGAATAATATATTTATTATTAATTACGTAAAAGACAAGCCGCCATTCAGACAGACACTAAATGACAACCAGCTACATAATTTTGAAGTTCAATTTATCAGTAATTAAAATGTGTCCCTATCAATTCCATGAATATTTTCAGCTTCCTTCATGCAGTGAATTGTTATCTTTCTTGTCATTATCCATGCAACTAACAGCGGTTCCATGATAAAATCGCTGGAACTTACTCAGTTCCATTTTCCAGCAAATGCTATACATTCAACCTAAGCTAATCTAACTTCATTTCCTCAACACAAGTGTAAAGAGTACAACTTATGAAACTCTTCGTTGCGTATTTCCGTCCACTTCTTTGTAATTTATCTCCCCCGGCTACAAATATTTTTCTGAGTTCTTATTCTCAAACAAAAAATGATCGTCATTAGACAAGGTGAAATTTATGGAAGGCCGAAATCATATGACGTTTCTTCGGTAATGCATAGATTTATACGGACAAGACTGTGACATGAAGGAAACAGTCTTCTGGGATTTGGCACCGTGTATATGTGGT